>NC_072740.1:6252909-6483449 GCF_026930045.1 Uloborus diversus | reverse complement strand
ATTGCACAAAATAATATCACTTTGTTAATTATTGGGAAATAAACTACACACACACATTTGTAGTTCTTACACACTACTACTAGTCTATGAAAAACTTAAAAAGCTAGTATATTGTTGAACACCATCTACATTACAAGTGTATTTATCCCCTACCAATAATACAGTGATTTATACTTTCCAGTTAGTGCTTAACGGTTAAAATGAGATAGTGATTCCCTTCACTTTCTTCGAAGATTTTATACCTCCACTCCCTCAGTTAATACAACTACAACCCCTCAAAAGAGCTCACCTTACTTAAAAGCCATACTTTGTTATTTTTTTGTAGTAAAAAGTTTACACAAGCGCTTAAAAAAGGTTAATTACTATGTTATATATATATATATATATATATATATATATATAAAAACTGGAAAAAACCGCGATGTAGTGAAGCTGCGAAAGTCGAAGCGCGAAGTAGCGATTGACGACTGTATTGTATACTGTTGATTTCAAATGCATGGTGTCCGAATCAAATTTACTGAATTTTGGGAGATCTCTGTACTTAGCAGAGAGTTTAAAAGCATTTTAAAAAACTGACATAAATATAATAAAAATTGCATACTAATACAAACAAAGGTATTATAAAAAAATCACCACACCTCCACGTGAGCTCCCTTAGTAGCTTCGTGAGCTCTCTTAGCAGCCTTTTCTGTACACTTCCCGCCTCGGAAAAAGTTTTGTGTCACTTTTTTATGCTCTTATCCTGGGGGTGGATTTCGATTATAAACTTAGAAACATTCTTCGCACTGTTATTAAGTATTTGAATTCTGCATTGCATACTAAAGAACAATTTGTGTCTTCTTTTGCGGCGACGCAATTCTTCTCTTTGTACTCTCATAAAACGAGCTGATGTGTGCATCACATGACTTCCTTTTACACCAATTTAATGCTATTTCCCTATTTTTGCAATTTTAATGGGATTCTCTCTCTAACTCTTTAAATATCACTAGCAATGGCCACATTGAAAGCAGATTAAAAAAAAAAAAAAATCGCCAAATTTTTCGCCAAGTTGGCGACAAAACTTGGCAACCAAAAGACTGGCGATATATCGCCAAGTGACCGCCAAATTATAACACCACTTGAGTTTGCATCGAAATTAACAATGATTTCCCCCCAAAAAGGTGCAAAAGACCCCTTTAGAAACACCCGAATGCAACTAAAATAGGAGGTGCACAACTAGACCCCACTACGAGTCTATGTACCAAATTTCAACTTTCTAGGACATACCATTTTTGAGTTATGCGAGATACATACGCACATACGCACATACACACATACGCACATACATACAGACGTCACGAGAAAAGTCGTTGTAATTACCTCGGTGATGGTCAAAATGGATATTTCGCGTGTCTATACATTCTTAGGCACTTTTCCGCATGTGGTCGAATCGAAAAAAAAACTCAACATTCATTTGGGGGTGAGCAAAATGGAAATTAAGGGCGATTTTTGAGTGAAAATTTTTTCGCGAATACAATACTTCCTTTTTTGTAAAAGGAAGTAAAAAGCATAGTTGCTTCAAACGCATGAAAAAAAAAAAAAAAATGCCGACAAACTTTCAAGAATTCAGCTGCCAAATTTGGTCAATACTGTCCTCGTAACGCTTAACCTTTTTACTTCCTTTTACAAAAAAGGAAGTATTGTATTCGCGAAAAAATTTTCACTCAAAAATCGCCCTTAATTTCCATTTTGCTCACCCCCAAATGAATGTTGAGTTTTTTTTTCGATTCGACCACATGCGGAAAAGTGCCTAAGAATGTATAGACACGCGAAATATCCATTTTGACCATCACCGAGGTAATTACAACGACTTTTCTCGTGACGTCTGTATGTATGTGCGTATGTGCGTATGTGCGTATGTATCTCGCATAACTCAAAAATGGTATGTCCTAAAAAGTTGAAATTTGGTACATAGACTCGTAGTGGGGTCTAGTTGTGCACCTCCCCTTTTGGTTGCTTTCGGATGTTCCTAAGGGTGTCTTTTGCACCTTTTTGGGGGGAAATCATTGTTAATTTCGATGTAAACTCAAGTGGCGTTATAATTTGTCGGACACTTGGCGATATATCGCCAGTCTTTTGGTCGCCAAGTTTTGTCGCCAACTTGGCGACAAATTTGGCGGAGTTTTTTTTTTTTTTGGTTTCAATTTGGCCATTGTTGGTGATATTTAGAGAATAAATATTGAATCACATTAAAATAGCGAATAATGGGGAAATGACATTAAATTGGAGTAAAAGGAAGTCATGTGATGCACACATCAGCTCGTTTAAAAAAAATCGACTATTCAAACTCAGTACGTTTGGTTTGAACACCCTGTATAATTTTCTCTTTTTATCTTTCAATAAGAAGAAACGTGAAAATGGGTACGTTTCACCAGTGGCGTACCTAGCATGATTGACACTCAAGGCGGTAACTTGAGGTATCTCCCACCTCTCCCTACAAACGAAAAAAAAGGCGGATATTCTACGTAGACATGAAATTCGTACAATTTTCAGGAACAACTATATTTGTGTTATAACGAGATTTTAAATGGGATAAGGTACAAAAGACAAATAAAAACTGAACGCTTTTTATATAACTTGCTTTAGACCCAAATGTGCAGGCCGTCCAGACTCAGTAGCTCAAAAAAGTAAGGGGGTGTACGAATATGATAGCCCAATTATTTCAAACGTATCTCAAACAGAGGGAAAGGCAATACAAAGCCTAAGTATTGACAATATGAACCTAATCCTGAATATAGTATTCACCTCATGATGTGAGGGTAAGAAGAAGAGGGTCCGGGGGTTCCCTCCCCCCAGAAAATTTTAAAATTTGCAGCCTTAAAAATGCATTTTAACTTCATATTTTTCTAAAATTAGCAATTCCACTTTGGGTGTCACCCCTTAGACGGGCGACACCCGGGGCGGACCGCCCCCCCCCCCCCCGTAGTGATGCCACTGGTTTCACTCAGATTTCAGCTTTTCGTTTTCCTGAGTACAAGACAAAGTTTTTGCAGGGAAATAAAGCTGCTTCATCTTCATGTTTTTATTATAAAAACATGGGGATTCTACAATGCATTACTTTCCAATATACGAGATTATTCACGAGTATTCAGCTTAATACACCTTATTTCACGAATAATGACATGGAGAAAGGACCTTATCGCTTTTGGTTTAATGTAAATTGCGTAACGTACTTGAGTTAAATTCTTTTTTCTACGTGACAGTAGGATTTTTCTTTTGTATTTGCAATGCGGATTTTAATTTAAAGCATTTTTTTTTACAGGTGGAGCGGAATGATCATTTCATGTAAATTGCGTTACGAATTAGAGTTTAATTCTTTTTTCTGTGGGAGCAGGATTTTCCATTTGTTCTAGACACTGGCGGATCTAGAACTCTAACAACGGGGGGGGGGGGTAACCTAAGTTCAAGTGGGGAGTCACTGTTTTATAGGGTCTTTTTCTTCGTTTTTGTGGGGACACTCACTTGGGGGAGGGGGCGTGAGCCATCGCTTTTAAACACACCTGTTTAAACAATATGAAATTTTCTCTACAGGGGGTGATCCCTCGTCCCTCTCCGAATTAGGGGAGCGAATGCTCCTTCCAGAAATCTGCACAAATAAAATTTTAAAAATGCAATTTTACACTATCTGTATAAAATTGAGGTAATGTTGAAGGTCCAAAGGCTCTCTTCGGATGTTTTTCGGTGTGCAGCTCGGGAAAACTCAGTTATTGGTTATCTTTGGGAACGTTAGGAGAAGACGGCATTGGTGATTTACTTTAGAATTTATTTCAACATTGGAGTCTTTAAGAAGCAATTTTACTCAATCTCCGGTGGAGTTACGTTGCTAGGTCGTACTCCTCCAGAAATTTTTTCCACATTGAACACGCAACTTTAGGTATAACTAGTGACGTTTAGGAAACGGGGAAAGTTCGGGGGCCCTCTCTGGAAATGTTTCGTCAGTGAAGTTTAAAAGACGCAATTTAAATATTTCAACTTTCTAGGACATACCATTTTTGAGTTATGCGAGATACATACACACATACGCACATGTATACGTACATACGGACGTCACGAGAAAATTCGTTATAATTAACTCGGGGGTCGTCAAAATGGATATTTCGGGTGTCTGTAGGTTCCTAGGCAAATCTCCACGTGTGGTCAGATCGAAAAAAAAAACTCTACATTCATTCGGGGATGAGAAAAATGGAAATTAAGGCCGATTTTTGAGTGCAAATTTTTTCGCGAATGCAATACTACCTTTTTTGTAAAAGGAAGTAACAAGAGAGAGAGAAAAATATGCCAGAATCTCCTATTTATCCATCATAATCATTTATTCCCCCTCCCCTTTTTTTTCTTTTGTTTGCCATCGGTTTCTACATCGTACTGAATGCTTTAAAAATGTTTGAAACCTACATTTCGGCCGTCTTTAGTAAAGTGTTTCCATCGGCCATTTGAAACAAAAAATAATCGGCCATCGGCCATCGACCGAATTTGAAAAATCGGTCAACAATCGGAATCGGCCCATCTGCCAAAAATTGCCATCAGTCGAGCCTTAAAATTTATCATAGCTGTGTTAATACGCAAGATAAAAATATTTTATTGCTTGAGTATAGAATAAGCAGGAGGAGTCGGGAGGCTGGACCAAACAAATTTCGCGCCCTGTGTCTTTAAAAATCATAGTCGGCCCTGGACATCGCCCTTAAAGGAGACCGAAAGGGCACGACTTTAAAAATCATTACTAAAATTAGTCGAGAGGACAACAATGAGAAATTTGAAAAAAATGAGAAAAAGGGTGAAGGCACAACCAAATATGCTACCCACCCATCTCTCTTTATTGTTTATTATGTGAATTTCCTAGAAAATAAGACTACATTTTTAAAGTCAAGTTTGAGGTAAACAATGTACCATCAACACATGTAATGTGAAAGTTTCCCCCGGGTTAACTGAGCCCGTCAGAAATATTTCAGGTTGAGCCACAGCTCCCACTGTTCCTATTCCCCTGTTCTGAAACATGTAGTTAAAGCGAATTCAAGTGTTATAAAATTTATGTTATGGTCCCTGAAATTGAAAATTGCAGAAATGTATTTACACAAGCTAGAGTAAAAAATAGGCGAAAAAAATGAGAATATGCACCATAATAAACTTTCACACAGTGCGCTAACCAACACTAGAAAATGTACCAACAACTGTGCATAGATTGAAAACAAACCAAAAGCCCGAATCCTGACAAGAAGTGTTTTTATCTTTCACTAGATTTTCCTCAAAACCAAAAAATAGGTAAACTTATAACGGCAAACTTTGGGGAAGCAGAAAAATGTTACTTAAAACATTTGCTTCTCATAAAATTGACAAACAATGATTAAAAATTCTGGATCTGTGTAACCCGAGATCAGTGTTGTATCTTGCATTATTTTCTTAGCCACGAGACTCAACTAACAATAGTTTCAACAGATTTCTTATTAGTTTGCGGGTTTATTCCGAAGACGAAAACTTGTGAGTTTTTTACACCATTGTCTTTCAGTTTGCATTATAGCTAATCTATTTTTCTTTAATATTATTAGATCTAAAGGAATGCTGTCCAGAAACGATGGCTTTGAAGATACTGATGAAACTCCGTGCAACAGACTCACTTTGTCATCTGACAGACGAAATAATAGTCTTCGGCCGACATCGATGTTGTACAAAGATGGCGGCTTTATAAGATTCCGTGAAGCGAACGATCCAGAGCAGCCTATGGAAATGAGCGACGATGATGATAAAACAAATGAAATTGATACTAGTTTAGACGACGCGGATTCAACAAAAGCTAATGCAGGTTCGAGTTTTCATTCACTCTTGAAAGGTGACATAGTTCAAAATACACCTTCCCCGTTTTTCCAGAGAGGGTACAAAGGGAGATTTCGAAAACTGAGCCGAGTGTCGATTGAAACAACCGATTATAGTGCCGACATCTCTTCAGATCAAATGAGTAATGTAATTAATTTGAAAAGCGGGTTATCAACCAGTGCTGCAGACATACCCACTAAGAAATATGGTAGTACTTGTAGCTCGGAAAGTGCAGCAAACAGTTTCGATGTGACATTTTTCTTGAACAGTAACTCTTCAACAGATATGCCAATCTCACCAACCTGTACAACTCCAGGATCGTTAAATATGTGTTCTGCTTATCGAAGCGAAACGGAAGACGACAAAACTTCAAGTGTAGAAGGACATGAAATTATGCTGAAAAGTGTTTCGCCTGTTGTAAAGCGATCCTCATCGGCGAGGTTCTCTTTAAATCTCAATCTTCAGGTGGCATTAAATATTAGTGACATGAATGATCAGATAGTTGGTGCATGTGTTACTGAGGATATAACACCAGACTCTGCGGTTTATGTAGATCTTAACATTTCGAATAATAACACTACCAATCCAAACAATACTTCATATGCTGTTTCCTCATCCGACATCTTCCCAGACTCGAAAATTGCTTCGAAATTATCAGAAAGAACTAGTGAGAAATTGCCTTCAACTTTTACGTTTAACAGTCACTCCCTTGATGAGCTGCGCACAATTAATTCATATATGACTCAAGATAAGAAAAATTCATCTGGTATACTTGACAAATTACGCAACTCAACATTTTCCTTGAGTAATTCAATGTATGGCTACGAACCTCTCGAATACGCAGCCTGTTCCAACAGCACTTCCTTCAGCCTAGTTAACCGAAAAAAGTTGTCGATATCTTCAGACGATCAAAAACTACTGCCCGAAGAGTTTCAGGAGACAAGTGCTTGGACACCGAGTGTTTCACCATCATTTAGAGACAGCGGGATTATAGAGCAACTGTAGTCAATGCTGCCTCAAAAAAGCGATTGCAATCTTAGCTTTTTCCCATTCTTTTAGAACTCACATAGTTCATAGAGTAATATTGATTCCGCGTTAATTGTAAACAGCAAATTGCAAAAAAAAAAAAAAAAAAAACAGAAATTATAACCAATAGCGCAAAATTACCAAAGCTTTACAAAAAATATCATTAAAAATGCAAACTAGAATTAAAAACACAGTGCCACTTATGTATTTATTGAAAATCAAATTTTATTGTAAATTAGTGAACGAGTCTTGATAATATTGCTCATGTTGGTTTTTTGATTCTATAATAGAAAAAAAAAGTTCATTAAACAAGTTATTCCAGAAATGAGGACACATTTTCGTATTCAAATCGAATAGAATATTTCTATTGTTTAGCATTTTATCAAGAAATATGACTAGAACTCTAAGTACTTAGTGCAAAGAGCCGGCAGAAAAAAGAAATCCACGTACACAATTAGACTTTATCTGAGCAATACCGTCTACATAACTAAATTGAGATAAATTTAAAAACATAGAAAACTAAATTGGAAAACAATTAAAACTTCAGAAACCGATAAACTTTTCCAATATTTATAAATTTTTATGTCAAATTTAAATGTGTCTTCTATTGCTCAAAAACCTGCTGATGAGCTATTGAATCATCTTTGAAATAAATTTCATAAACTTTGATCCCCTTGAAGTGCCATACATGGCGAGTTCATCGAGATGTATACAATATTTTCATTTCTATTCAAAAATTGTAGTTTATTTCGGACATACTCTACCTTATTTTTTAAACAAGAATTATTTCAGTATCTAAATCAGATAAAACAAAGTCAATTTGTCTGAAATTGTAGTATCATTTTGCATTTGTCAGAAATAATTTACATATTTAAAGTTCAAGTGAGTTACTACTTTAATAAAATTCTTTTAATTTATTATGATTGTCATCTATGCATAAAATAAACTAATGGATGAATGTTTTAAAGCTCACATAACAAAAAATATAAAAAATTGAAAATTTTAACTTTTATCTTATAGAATACAGTCAACTCTCGATAACTCGAAGTCTCAAGGGACCGACTAAAACGTTCGAGTTATTGGTAGTTCGAGTTATTGGTAGAAGTTTCTACAACAGTCTCAAGAGTTTGGGACCCAATGAAAGCTTCGAGATAATGGAGTACTCGAGTTATAAACTTCGATTTATCGAGATCCGACTGTATTAAACAACATCCTACCTACCCCACGGGTGGACCAACCTACCCCACGTTCTTGGTCTGAAAAAGTTCTGTCATATTTTTTTTCTTTTTGACAAAAAATGAAAAAATTTCCAACTATTGTGAACTAAAGGAACTTACTTTAAGAAAAGAGTTCAACTCTTTCCCCGCAATCTTGATGAAAACCATTAAAAAATATAAAGTTACAGTATTCTGAAAATTACTCAGGACTACTGAAATATGTAACACTTTCTGGAACAGAATTTGTTCAACCATGTGATTTCATTATAGGATTTGTAGGACCATAGGTGCTATTTGTTGGTCATAAAATAAAATAAAGAAAATATTAATCCTATTAAAATAATTGAAACCGGTCCAACGTACCCCATCTCCCCCTACGTAGCTACGTGCCTGATTCAAAAAAAAAGAAAAGGTTTTTTGGGTTTTTGCACATGTAAGTATTTTACCACTGATCGATGACATGCCCCCTGCTCATAGAAAAACCTATTATTCATAAAAATAACTTGCCCCAACTTTAGAAATCATTGCAAAAAAGAACTAGTCCCCCGGACCAGTAAGCTTGAAGACACACTGATCTGCAAACAGCATGACTGATCCACTTAACATGAAATATAGTTTAACTTAAAATATACTTCTAGATACGTTCATACCCATTTTATTTACATCTTATTTACTTCTCCCTAAATGTTGCTAATTGGCTTTAACAAGCCAAATTTAAGCAGTCAAATGTAGTGAGTTTTGGTGCAAAATGGAAGAGGTTTTTCACAAGCTTTGCAGATAGACGTCTGGCAACATGCAGACGGAGAAGTAGCGTAAGACTTCCATTCATACCAGTCGTTAAATTTGGAGACTTTTCTTCAAATTAGTGAAGCAATAACATTAACCAGACACTAAATCTAATGTCTGCTAATCTGAACTCTGTAAAAATAATCGTTAAATACCATACTGCTCTTTCCAGTCACTGTAGTAACGAAGTTCGGATATGAGTACTCTTTTTTTTTTTTCTAGTAAAACAGATCAATCAAATCGTTTATTTTTTATTGAGATATCACCCCACATAGCTGAAGGCTTGTTATCTTGAGTGAATTGATCAAATCATTGTTTTTATCATCTCCTGCAGCATATACAATAATAAAAGAAACATTAATTTTAAGTCTTATATTATAATAATAATGTATTGAAATACACAACTAAGTGCTTGGTGCATGAAAATATTATTTAAAGAATTTAGCTTGGGTTGATTGAGAAAATATTAGATAAATATCAAAATACAGAGGAAAAAATTGAACATCTAACTAAGGGGACCAAAATATTTTTCTGTGTTAAAACATTTGTATTCAAGTGCATAATGCTGGGTCTTTCATTTTTCCGAGCCGGGGCAAATCTTAAAACTACCGATCTTACGCATCTTCCTTCAAGCTTTTACATCGAGTTTCATCGGAAAAACAGGTATGGGGTGTTAATTTGCCACCCTGAGATAGATCTGGCATTGAAACTGTACAGTATACTGTTTGGATAGCTACATCGTTCCGTGATAACCGATTTTTCATGTTCAGCGTTTTTTTGCTAAACGTATTTCACCGTATCAAGTATTTCTGAAAACATTATGATATTTTCAAACCTACCTTGCCTGTACATGTGAACATAAAGTAAGTAAAATATAGAGGATTCACTTTCAAACTTAATAAAATTGAATGTCTCTCTTGGTGAAATTTCAATACAAGTAACTAAATCGGATGCCACAAAAATAAAACATAAAAGTGCATATACGAGTGACAAACCTGTTTGTTTATAAGTCCGGTGTTGTTGCAAGGAGAGAATGCCACTTCCAAACGAGCAAAACCTCAGTGACGAAATAGGCAGGGGCGGACTGGCCACGTGTGAGATGTGGAAAATTCCACATGGGCCGTCCTTAACTCGGGCCGTTTTCTGTGCATTCAATGTGTACGTGCCGTTTTTCTCAATTTTATTTTAAAAAAAAGTTTTCAGCTAGGCCGGCCGTTCTTGTGTCGAGGGCTGCAGCCAGAACAGCTCTTTTTGGGTGGGGGGGGGGGGAGCGGAGGGAGAGGAGAACGCCCGCTCCTTTTCCAACGGTCACTCTCAGGACGTTACTCTGTTCTTGCCCAACTATTACCGTATCTTGTTACGTAGGGGACAATGTCTTTGTTGGGTGGTCTTCGTCCGAAGCGAAGCCTTCAGGGTCCATGGGTGTCTCTCGTATCTGTTCGGGATTGATGTTTCCTGGAATTCTGGTAAGGAGTTTTATTGGGGGTGGGGATCTTTTTTTGTGGCCATCTGAGACGATCTGATCCGAGACTGTCTGGGAAAAGATTACATTGAACCTTTTTCAAATGAAATAAGAGAAAGGCGCCATCCTAAGAATAGAATGAATAGGAGCAAAACGTCTGCTAAAAAGCTTTTTTTTTTCCTTTTCATCCTTCGTTTTTTTTTCTTCTGTTTCCCAGCACTTTGCAATAGATAGATCCACGACTTTCTCAACCAATTAGATAATTTTGAGAACTCCACAATTTTGTCTCCGAGGAAAAAAAACGAGTCATTTGTTATACACCGTGTTGACTGCTCAATGGGATTGCATGTGTTTTAAATTCAAGGGTGACAAGAATTTTTTTTAGGTAAGTTTAATATTTTTAATCATCATGTGCTTTTTAATTTTTTTTTGTCATCAACACTTTAAATAATAAGAACTTGAACTGTCAGTTATAATTATAACAAATTGACGGTGTTACACAAAAATGGGTCAACCCACCAAGCAGTACTTTTGAGTAAATTGAGTTCTAAACTGATCTTCATAGATGGCATATTAATAGAAATCGTCTTTGTATCCCCGTAGTGTATCAGTTTATCTGCCAAGCTATGTGAATAACTCATTATTTTTCTGAAAATTTTTGTTGGATAACTCATTTTTGTATAACACCGTCCAATTCATCTATTTTCGTTTAGCAAAGATAAAATTTATAAAAGAACAAACAGTATAAATATTTAAAACAGTGATTTCCAACATTTTTTTATCCATCGCCCCCTTACCTTTTTCCTTGAAAAAAGCAAATTTTAGAGGAACGTAAAATCGATATTAGGTATTTTTTGCATACAGTGAAACCTGTGTAAGTTGACCACTCGCGGTGCAGTACTTTGGTGGTCAACTTATAAAGGGCAGTAATGATTTTTTGAAATATTTTTTGTCATTTCTCGCACCGTGTATTCATTTTTCGAGGAATTCACCCTTATTACTCTTTCTGTTCAACTAACTTTCATTATTTAACATTATTGAAAGTGAAACCATAATTAAAAATACTATTCAAATAGTTTTATTATTTTTTCCTTGTTTTAAACTATATTAGACGCCGTAGTTTTAGAAATTCCATATGTGCCAGCTAATTTTCTCTGGCTTTCTCCTTTTTGAATTCATTTTAATATTTCATACTTCTTATTAATTTCAAATTCAAAACTTTCTTTTTGAAGCCTTTTTATGTAACACTTACAGCCCAAAGAGCAACAAGCTCGACTCTCTCAGTTCATAAAGGCAAAATTAAAATATCCTATATCTTAATCCCTTACACTCGAAATAAGCCAGAAGAGCTCTTTAGCAAGCCCATATCTGCGTACCCGCAGTGCGGGGGGGGGGGGGGGGGGCTCACCTTCTCTAGGGGGCTGACTGCCCTAGAAATTGAAGGAAAAAAACTAGCATTGAGACTTATTAACTTTACAAATAGACACTGGGCCACTAGGGAGATGCCCTACCCATTTTGTTGCAGAGGGCCCAAAATGTACAGATCCGGGCCTTAGCGCAATTCCAGAATTGCCACAACCTATTGCAACTGAAAGAAAACACTTTGTACTTTTCTACTGACACCAATTTTTATTGAACAAAGTACAAAAAACTATCTCAAATAGAACAACAAATGAAAACAAGTTTGGAGAATAAAGAGCTTTGCTGTTTAGTTAGTAAATTGCTAGTCCGTCATCAAAGCATTAAAAACATTCAGAAAGCTATCAAATAATTATACAATAATAATAAATTAATGAATAATAAAATAAAATAATTTACTGAAGAAAGTTATAAAAAAAAACCAAGTGATAAACTTACAAAGGTTTTTTTTACAATGCTCCAAAACAAATTTGGCGTACATTAGTAGTCAAGATAGACAGGTGGTCAAGTTACAGAAGTTTTCCTTCATTATATAAGATAGGACTAATTCCGTTCCTGACAAAAGAGGTCAACATAGACAGGTGGTCAACTTACAAGGGTGGTCAACTCTACAGGTTTTACTGTACTTAATTTTAATTTAAAGTCTAATTACTGTACCAATTTTATCCAATTATTGTTACACACATTTTTTATGTCTTTTTTTCAAGAGTAATTAATTTTTGAAGGGAGATAATAAACTAAGATTATTAATATACTTCTCAAAGACAGCAGAACATTTTTCTCTCTCCCCCCCCCCCCCTTTTTTGGTACGAAATTTAGGATTTGGAAGAATAATAAACTTGTGCAGTTTAAACTTGAAGAAAAAAAAAGAGAGAGAAAGAGAAGGGTTTGTTCCGGTATCTAGAACCTGCCCTGAGTACAATTCGTATGCTTGTCCAAGATATGAGGATGTGCATGGCCCTCCTGAACTTAATTCATTTCTTTTTTACACTCATGATTTTTTGTTTAAACCCTTTCTCAAGAAAATTTAGAAGCTCTCATGTTGATGTCTTTAGAGAAGGACATTTTAAATCAAATAGATTCAGAGGATACCATTGATGCTGTTGCTCAACAAAGTAGACTTTTTTTTGTAAGAAAGATTAATGTTGTAGAAATGTGTTTTTTTTCTCGCGATTTCTTTTATTTTTATCTTTAGTACCAAGTAGTCTTTAACGGATATTCATAATCTATTACTTTTAAGGAAAAAATATAAGTTACATGCTTTGAAAGAAATTTTTTGATAAAATTAAAAAGGAATGTTGAAAAATTTAAGTAATTATTATGTCTTAAATACTGTAAAATTTTGTTTCCCTATCTTTTAAAGGGATACACTGAGTTATAGAAGGAAAAAAAAATTAGGTTCTTAAACCATATTTTAAGTATTTAATAATATTTCATCAAATAATCTTTATTTTTGAAGTTTTTTTTCCTGTTAACTGATTTGTAATGCTTGTTTATAGATTTTTCTTTCTTAGCTAGATTGATAAGTGTAATTGCTTTAAGTGTTTTTGCCCATTTTAATCATAAATAATGTATCTATTTTTACTTATATTTTTAATGTTACAATCTTAAAAGCAAATCTAAAATTTCCGAATCTAAAATGCAGTATTCCCAGAAACTATTAGTTTTTAATTTATTAGTAGCACTACCATATTGCAACTAGTACGAAAAGTACATTTTTTAAAATCTTATCATCATATACTTTTCAATTTTAATGTTATTATTCAGTGTCAAATTGATAAATGCAATGTTGAAATTCGTTAAATAGCATACTTTCAAATTTCGGATAAAATTTTTCCGGATAAAATGATAAGATTTAGCACTAATTTGAAATTTACAAAGTTATTATTAGATTTTTCAGTTTGACGAAATTAGGGCCTTGTATGAAAACATTTTCACTGATTCTTGAAGAGTAATATTAATTTTGTCATTTTTAGTTTATAAAAGAGTAACTTTTTTCAAATATTATTTCGTTTTCATTAATTTCGTTTAATTTATGTCATTAAAAAGGTTTAAGTCGGACCATTTCTGTGTTGTGCTTTCTTTTGTTACTCGATTATTATTTATTTTCAGCAAGCATGTAAACTCGTACAATAGAAGTATAAATTGTTATATTTTTGGTTTAAGCGGTTGAGTTTCACTTTGTTGAACATCTTCGTAGGTTAAACTCTAGTTGAACATATTTACTTACGAAAAAGAATACGCACATCTTATTGCTTTTTCCCAATACATTTCTTCGTTTTCACTTTAAATCTTGGAAGCTGATAAATAAATTGTTCTTACTTGAAAACGTTGTGTCAGTGGAATATTATTATTAAAGGCAAGTTAATATGTAGCATAGGCCACACATATACCCATAAAACACAAGCACTGCCAGAACTTGCTTTCTGTGGAGAGGGGAGGGGAGTTTGGTCATAACCATCTTTACATGCATATAAACTACCGTATTAAAATTATTGGCAATATAAATCTACGTTAAAACCAAGGGCCTTGGGAGGAGACCGCAATCCCCCCACCCCAAGTGTATATCCCATGATTTTCACTTTAGTTCTTAGAACCTGACAAATAAATTTCACTCACTAGATAACATTTTGAGAGATACCTTTGAAAATCAGTTTTCTCACTGAGACAAATGGCGACTTTTTCGGACGAAATTCTTTTTTTTTTTTTTTTTTTTTTTTTTGTAGATTAATTCGGGCTTATCCGATATTTCCGATCAGTTCTCACTGTCTCATGATCTGTGATGTATTCATTCTGAACGGATATATTACGTTTGGTTTACATGAAAATTTTCATTAGTTTGAATACGTACAATACAATTTTAAGAAAAGACTTAAAAAAAAAAAAGAATTTTTTTCTGAAGGGTAAATAGTACCGCTCATGGCCATATGAGGTAGTGAGAAGCAAGGGATACAAGAGGAAAATTTGAAAATTTGGAGATAACCAGTACAAATGGTAGGTGGACCCCTCCTCTGTCTTGGGGCAAGAGATAGTACCAGCAGCCCTGGTAGGTGCCGCTGTACAGCATGATTTAGAAAAAAATTCAATGAAAGCCTACCTAGGATGTAATCTTTATACGAATTTTACTCAAAACTTGAAAATGTCTGCTTACACCCCTTTGCTTCTCACTGCCTCAAATGTATTACGTTTTGTTTTAAATAAGATTTTTATTCACTTTTACATAAACGAAATACTCTTAAATGCGGGTTTTCAAAGAAGCCATCACACAGTTTTCACAGTGGTTTTTTTATTGCGTAGAGAAATTTAAGCTTGCAAATATTTTTGAGAAAGTTAGATCCTTGAAATATCATCTGTATATTATGGGCGTTTGCTGTATGCTTAGTTTAAATCAATCTGCTCACTAGTTTGCTTGAAATGAAAAGTTAAATAAGGATTTCTGAAAAAAAAAAAAAAAAAAATCTAGGTATTTCAGCGGGGGGGAGAGAGGTGAGGGCTGCTGGGGGGGGGGAGGAACCTTTTTTTTTTTTTAAAAAAACACACTAGAAACTTTTTAGGTTTGGAAAACTACAGCCAAACGGTTTTTGGATGGGGCCGGCATGAATTTTTTTTTCCACATTAAAAGTTTAGGGCCAGTCCGCCCCTGGAAATAGGTACATTAATTTGAAGCACTAATGAAAAGGATAAACAGCATCACTGGACTTCTTCTTTCGGAGGTATAAATACTACAGCAGCAATGCATACTAATTAAAAGATTGCACCGAAAAAAGGACAGTACCTGAGTAATTCATCAACTAAGTCACTCATCGCTTGAAACACAACAAACAATTAATTGATTACACTATTCACCATTCGAGTTTTTAATATGCCTTGGTCAGAACGTGGAATGGTGAGAGAGATTGTCAACAAATAACAAAACAAGCATCGCAGCAGACAGTCCGAATGAACGGTTGCCACTATGCATTTGAAAAGCTACCCGAATGTCTTACAGCCACAGAGGCCTCAAAACCCTCAAACTTAGAGGATGAAAGCGGTTGTTCTGACAGTTGCCTGAGAGCAGAAATGGAAGTCGTGAGATCGATTCCCAACCTGCAGGATTCAAAACAAACGGCATAGGAGGATTTAGTGCCAGGCGCGTTACTTCAAAATTTTTACGGGGGAGGGAGAGGCAAAGAGTTTATATTCAGTACATTTTATAAGAAAAAAAGCAAAATGACCCCTCTGATGGCCCAAATAACGAGCCAGATGGATGCCCCCAGGAGTGAACAGGCCCACCGCACAGTGCGTCAACCTATGGACAAAAGTAGAAAATGCGACTTTTTTTTCCAACTTGTTTTATTTTAATAATCCCTTTCATAGTGACCTTAGTGAAATGGATTTTGAGTTTTTAATCCGATAGCATACAAACAAAAACAAGTAGGCTCTTCTTTCGTGTTGAGGACATATCGGAAATTTTCATAATTTTTTTATATTCCATTTAGTATGGAAGGCATCAAAGAATGTGAGTAAGATCCATTTTTTCGTGAATAACTTTGAATAAAACGTTTTCGTTAATATTTTAAAATAACGTTTAAAAATTATAAAAAAAAACTTCTAATAAATATTTTTCAATTTTGACCCAAAACATTCTTAGTTTCTGAAATATTTTGATTTAATAACGATCATACATCATAAATATACAAATATTTCCTGCATTGAATAGTTCTGGATGATTCTCGAAATACATAACAGTTTCCAATCACAAATGTTTTTAAAAATAAAAATGCTGAAAAAAATCTAAAAAAATGCATACTTACTCTTTGTTAAGAACTTATTAAGACAGAAAGAGAGGAAACTCACTTTAACTAAACTGTAATAATAATATTAAAAAGCCCGGCAAGAACGACTTTTGTCCACTTCGACCGTAAGAGCGGCGCACTGTGCGCCGGCCCATCGCACAGTGCGGCAGCCTGTGGACAAAAGTGGAAAATGCGACATTTTTTTTCCAACTTTTTCTATTTTATTAATCTTTTCATAGTGATCTTAGTGAAATGGAGTTTGAGCTATTAATCTGATATCATTAAAACAAAGAATAGAAATCACGTTTGAACAAGTGGCAGCCTGCATTTCTCTATCAGTAAAACAAGTTTAATTTGGTAGGCTCTTCTTTCGTGTTGAGGACACATCGGCAATTTTTATAAATTTTTTATATTCCATTTAGTATGGAAGGCATCAAAAATGGTGTGAGTAAGATCCATTTTTTCGTTAATATCTTTGAATGAAAATTTTTCGTTAACATCTTTATAAATAACGTTTTAAAAAAAAACTTCAAATAAATATTTTTCAATTTTAACATAAAACATTCTGAGTTTCTGAAATATTTTGATTTAATAACAATCATTGCATCATAAATACACAAATATTTCCTGCTTTAAACTGCTTTGAATAGATATAGGTGATTCTCCCGAAAACCTAACATTTTCCTATCACATTTATTTTTAAAATAAAAATGCTGAAAAAAGTTATATTTACTCTTTGTTAAGAACTTATTAAGAGAAAAATAGAGGAAATTCACTTTAACTATGCTACACCCTCAAAAGAGAGGTCAAATTTTCAAACATCAGGAGAGTGACAAGCGGCACCAGGAGGGTTACAAAATGAATTTCATCACAGGTTATCAACAATGTTACTATATTAGTGAAGAAGTAACTGAAGCCTAAATGAAGAAGTATGGTTACTTCATTGACAAAACAAAACTTATAAAAAACCTCCCATCATCATCTTTATATATTATTTTCTGTAGCCTGTTTTTGGTTTCTACGCGAGATCTTCCTCAATTCTTGATCGATTTCCTTGATTTACACCTTATTTTAAAGCTTATCGTGCAGGCTACTGACGAAAAATAGACCCCACAGTCTAAAAATTGTTTTTTCGGGAAAAAAAAACCCAGTTTTAAAGAACCAGAATGAGGTTTTCGGTTAAATTTATAACTTTATCTTGCACGATGACCAGCAGAGCTGAATAGCTTGATCGGCAGAGCGTTCGACTGGTAACCAGGAGAATGAGTGTTCGGGCCCATGTCCGGACAATCTGCATCAAAAAATTAGAGAAATATCACGCAATTACGTGAAACACTTAATAACAATGAATAACAAATATGAGGGAATAGATGAGATGGAAACGCTCCTTTCTGCTATGAAACATGCAACGTAGAGCTAAATTGATTCGTAATGGTAAGGTTTTTTTTAAAAAAAAACTTTGGCTTTGGTAAGAAAATTAAAGCATAATGTAAGTGAAAATATAAGTATCAGGTTCAAAGATTTCAGACTACAATGGAATTGTTTTTTGTTCAGAAAAAAATAAATCGTATATTGAAAATTAGATTCTTCTAATGAGTTTTTGACTCTTTGTACAAATAAAAAAATTACTACCCTCAATTTGAAGGGTAAAATATATATTTTTTCTTCCTTTTGCAAAAAAAAAAAAAAAAGGGCCTATCACATTTTTACTACATTCGAAAAACTACGCTTAAGAAAGAACTTAGTTCAAATTATTTTGTATTTTAACCATGCTGTTAAATGATGAACACGTGCTGCTATCTAAACGGTTCAAGCAGCCTGCGATAACAAATTGTAAAAATTTCAAAAAATAAAAACACTTTTCTTCAATATCTTATCTTATATATTATTTCTGTGGATTATTTTTTCTGTCAGTATGCGAGATCTTTCTTATCCCTTGAAGAATTTCCCCCTCATTTTAAAACTTATCAGGCCGGCAAAAGACGGAAAATAGACTTACGGGTCTAAAAATCAAGTTTTCGGAAACGCCCCTTGCTGTTGCAAAACCTTGATGCAGCCTGTAGTTCTTATGCTTTTTTTTTGGAGCAAAGTTCTAATACAATTTTCCAATTTTTTGCGTCGCTTTCGGCAAGAAAAAAAAAGTAAAATTAACCTGTTTTTTTTTTTTTTTTTAAATCAAGTTTAAAAGCACTGGACTTAGTTGTTCGGTTAAATTGATAAGTTTTTTTCGGTAGAGCGTTCGACTATAAACTATCCGAACTTCGCACAAGCTCGGACTGTCCGGCATAATAGCAAATTTACATTAATATTACGCATTACATGTACTCATAACATACAACAGATAACACCCGCAATAAAATAAATGCAGTGAGAATGCTACTTGATGTTTCGACTCCTTTATGCAGGCTACAGTTATCATTCAGATATGTTGACTAATCGAAGGGTGTTCTTCCTTTTTTTTAAAGCTTTGACTTCGTCCAGACCACTAAGCATAATGTAAGCATAAAAAAAGTATTAGATTTACCTCAAGGGAATCCTTTTTGTGCAGAAAAACATTTTCATTGCTTGCTGAAATGTAGATTTTTCTCATAGCAGTGTTCGATCTTTTGTACAAACGAAAAAATACTACGCCAAATTGAAACTATGAGTTTCACCCAGTAAATCTTTAATTATTTATTCCAATACGATATAAAACACTAAAATTATTATCAACTTCATTAGAAAGAAAATCATTTTCTACTCCTCTGCTTTCGGCTGAAAAAAAAAAAAAAAACATTTTGTCTACGTTCGAAAAAATTACACTTAAAAAACGGACTCAGTTCAACTGGTTTTGGCTTTGAAATTTTAAGTGTTTCGATTAAAAGAATAACATGTGAGAGCATTTAAGCCGTAACGGTTAAAGCAGCCTGCTATGGGAAGTTGTTCAATATTCAAAAATAAAAATACTTATTTTCAATCGAAGTTATTACTTCTCTAGAATGTTTGTTTCAATCGCAACGTGAGATCTTCCTCATTCTTTAATCAAATTTAATGTTTTACGAATAATTTTAAATCGTATCATGCTGGCAATGACAAAACATAGACGCATGATCTTATTTTTTTTTCGGCAAAAAGCTTTTTTGCTGTTTTTTTATTACGCATCTCCCTCAATGTATAGCATTCAAAAAGGAAAGCGCTATTGCTAGGTTTGTTGGAGTGTCGTGCTGTTAATCGGAATGGTGCCAGTTCGAATCTGTGCCAATAAATATCTCTTTAATGTTTCCTTATTTTTCCGTCAGATGCTCACATGGGCAGGACTGTATTTGCCACAACCTATGTTTTCACATGCAAAATTACAACTTTTTCACGAGTCACTCAACCACATTTTTAATGATACAGTGAAACCTGTGTAAGTTGACCACTTGCGGTGCAGTACATTGGTGGTCAACTTAGACAGGTGGTCAACTTATAAAGGGGGTAATGATTTTTTTTTAATTTTTTTTTTTTTTTGTTATTTCTTGCACCATGTATTCATTTTTTGACTATTTGACACTTACTCTTTCCGTTCAACTCACTTTCATTGCTTAACATTACTTTGAAACAATAATTCAAAATGTTTTTCAAATATTTTTAGAGGTTATTTTCTCAGAATGACGTATAATGTGTCATGTAAATTTAAAATTTCAGTCAATTGATAAAAAAAAATCATTGTTTATAAAAAATTATTTGATAATAATAGTTATTAAAAATTCATAGCTAATCAAAAAATAACAAATTTTTCGCATTATTTTTTTCTCTCATATATATTTAATACATTTATAACCATGATGATCTACTTTTCAACAAAATAACTCCTTATTGAAATTTGGCGCACTTATTAGACACTAGTTTTGGAAATTCCACATGTCTCAGTTAATTTTCTCTGGATTTTTCTCTTTTCAATTAATTTTAATACTTCATACTTTTTATCAATCTGAAGTTCAGCTAAATTTCTTTTTGAAGCCATTTTATGTAAAAACTATAACACAAAGAGCAACAAGCTGGACTCTCATAGTTCTAAAAGGCAGTTGAAAATGTCCTATTTCTTAATCCCTTGCACCAGAAATAAATACTGCAATGCAAGTAACTTTTACTCTAGCACAATTCTGGTGTTGCCACAAAATATTGCAACTGGAAAAAATACTTTGTACTTTTCTACTGACACATGTTCTCATTGAACAGAGAGTACAAAAGGTAATCTCAAATCGAACAACAAAAGAAAAACAAGATTGGAGAATAAAAGGGTTCTAGTAATTTTCCAATGTAGTTAAACTTACAAGGAGGTTTAGTTATGCTGCTGTTTTATTTAGTTGGTAAAATGCTGGTCTGGCATCAAAATTTTTTTTTGGAAAGCTATAAAAAAATAATAAGATAAAAATAATTTGCTAAATTAAGTTTTAAAAAAATAAACCAAGTGGTCAACTTACAAAGGGTTTTTTACAATACTCCAAACCAAATTTGGGGTACATTAGTGGTCAACATAGACAGGTGGTCAAGATAGAAAGGTGGTCAAGTTAAAGAGGTTTCCCTTCATTATACAAGATAGGACTAATTCCGTTCCTGACAAAAGCGGTCAACATAGACAGGTGGACAACTTACAAAGGTGGTCAACTTTACAGGTTTTACTGTATTTATGTTTGCATTGAAAATATGTACAACCAAGAGGTGAGCGATGATCAAATTATCACAAAGTTGTATTTAACGAGGTTTTGTTACTGATGTCTTCAAATTACATGCCTTCTCTTGTGCGCTTACTTTTTTCCGTTTACTTTTTTCGGTTCTTCTTCATAATGTTCTTTCTTTGGAATTTTTAAAGAACGAAATGCCTTATCAAACGATTCGAAGCACAGTGCGGAGTTCCGCACGGGTCGACTAGTCCTCCCAAAATCATACGAATATGATACAATGTATTGAAAATTTTGGTTACTGAAATCTTATTATTCCCTGGTGAACTACTGTTCTCAAAATAATAGCTTTAGTACGCTTAGCAAAAAATGAAAGCGAATTTCACCGAGAAATTTCGGAAACCTCTGAGTCAGCCTCTTTCGGTCACGTGACGAAACCAGTGATAGGGCTTCCTATGTAGGAGGTGGTGGCCCAATGCGCCTTCGTCTTTTTTATTTTTCGCGTCCTCAAACCCTGAGCGCCGTCTTTTTTTTGCTCCCTCAAACCTGCATGCTTTTTTTTTTTTTTTTTTTTTTGCACCATTGAAACTGTGCGCATTCTTTTTGCGCCCTCAATCCTGTGCGACTTCGTTTCTTTCTTCCCCCTCCCCCTTCTTTTTTATTATTTATTTATTTATTTGTGTCCTCAAACCTAACCTCCTTTGGTTTTTCTTTTGCTCCCAAGAGCGTTTATGTCCTTGGTTTTTTTTCCCCTAGCACTCGTAACGTTTTCTTTAAATTCCATTTTATTTTACTTTATTTGCATCCTCGAGCGTGTGCGCCTCCGTTTTTCTTTTCTTTTTTACGCTCTCAAACGTGTGCATCTAAGACCAAGAAAAGAATATGCTACGAAACTACCATATAAGGGTTTCAGATTGCCATCACTGTTGTTTAGTAAAAATATTTTAATTCGGTAAAAAGGCAGTTTTTTCGGTAGAATTTTTTTTTTTTTCATTTGCCAATTCACCCAAATTAATTGTTTTGCTGTTTCTTTTCAAAGTTGCCAATTTTGTGGAGAATTTTAGTAGGCTCTAACTGAAGCAAAAAAACAAACAAAAAAAAAAAAATCTTGCGAAATCCTTTTGGATACTTCACATGTATTTTAGTTGTAACAACTCTAATAATAATTTAAAAAAAAAAAAAAAAAAGTTGATGGTCATGTTACAGGCCCGGTCTGATTAAAATGGAATGGCCCTGTTTTTTCATTAAAATTTATTTTGCTTTGAAATCAACATTGGTTAACAAGGTGAAAAAAAATCTACTGTAATACACTAACTACCAATAAGTATTTGGACACCTATGCAAATGTCGATATCTGCGGTCTATAGGTACGTCACGGCCTCCGCCGGTATATATCGTGTAGGGAGTAGCATCGGCTTTAGTCGCATGCAAGATGCCTCGCAGTTCGGAGCTCTCTGATTTCGAGAAAGGTATAACTATCGGGTATCACATCAACAGTTGCCTATGTGATTAAGAAGTGGAGGGTGAGCTGTCATTGTCGGAATGTGCCCCGAGTCGGCAGACCAACGAAACTGGGAGATAGAGACCGACGAGTGCTGTCCTGAGAAATTCGGAAGAACAGCACCCAAACGATGGCCCTCATCTGCGAGAAGTTTCAACAGGCATCCGGGAGTATTGTTTCATATAATACCATCCGTAAGGAAGTACATCTGCTTGGTTTTCATGGTCGTGCTGCTGCCCATAAGCCTTTAATCACAAAGTCTAACCGCGCTGTTCGGTTAATGTGGTGCAAAAGCACATCGAAATTGGACCGTAGATCAGTGGAAACAGGTTCTTTGGAGTAACGAATCAAGGTTCACCCCTTTACCGTTCGGATGGCAGGGTCTGGGTCTGGCGTCTACCTGGAGAACGTCTCCTGCCAGAATGCATTGTGCCAACAGTCAAGTTCGGCGGAGGTGGAAATTATGGTCTGGGGGTGTTTCTCTTGGTATGGGCTGGGACCCTTGGTCCCCATTCATGGTAAGCTCTCAACTCCGATGCCTACTGCACTATTTTGGATGACATTGTGCTTCCTACGTTGTGGCAGTTTTACGGGTTGGACCCCTGTTACTTTCAGGACGACAATGCCAGTTGTCATGTTTCGACGTTAACCAAAGCTTGGTATAGTGCCAATGGAGTTCATCGAATGGACTGGCCTGCCCAGAGCCCAGACCTGAACCCTATCGAGAACCTCTGAGACGAGTTGTATCGCCGAATTCAGGGGTGCACTCCCCGTGCAAAATCGGTGAAGGAACTTCTATGTCTTCTCCAAGCTGAGTGGAAGAAAATACCACTAGCTGTCATACAAAGACTTGTGGAAAGTATTCATCTGAGTGTTCACTCTGTAATTGCCTCTCGTGGAAGCTCTACCAACTATTGATTTTGAATAAAGTTAGTTTTTCTTTTCTATCACAGGTGTCCAAATACTTATTGGTAGTCAGTGTATGCTTTTATTAAAAAAGCCGTATAAATTGTTTCAAGTTCGTGCATATTAGTCCAGTAAACAGTGCTATAAAATCGCTCTGAAAACAAACTAAAAACCAGAATTTTTACGGATCCCCCCCCCCCCTCCCACCAGATCGAGGTTTATTTCAAGCCCAGAATCCAGTATAAAATCCGATTGTGACAAACTATTATTAGTCGCATTTTGCGACTAAAAATTTTAGTTTGACAACCACGACTTAATGCTTCTTAAGTTCTTTAAAATTACGCTTATGACGGACATTTTAGCAATTAAAACAAAAAAGCTAGGTGTCAACAACACCTAACTTTTATATATATACATCCTAATTTCGAACTCTGTACCCCACCGAAGCCGTCGTTGTTAAGGTAATGCTCATAGATATTACAATGAATATTTCACATTCGAAGAAACGTTTATGAGCTCACAAGAAATAACTGCAGTATTCTTCGTCCAACTTGCCAAAAAATCAATGCCTGAAATGCAAATTTACAGGACCACGTGGGTGATGAGCAGGACATTGGAAATATTGGAATTCAATATTGGGAAAAAAAAATTCTTTATTTGTAATTGATTGCTTTGAATGAAAGATAAGATACCAAAGGTTACATATCTAAAAAAAAAAAAAAGCTTTTGACTCTTTGGTAACATTAGAGGAAGGACGGGGTGTGGGATCGGGGGGAACTTCTCCGAATTTATTTGCAGATTGAAGTCTTACAAACGCAGTTTTAGTTGATCTTTAGTGGTGTTAGAGGTGGTTGGAAGAAGAGGTTTTACAGTCCACTTTAAGACAATTTTTAAAAATTCCTACCTAAATTCGTAATTTCAGTATTGTTAAGGAAATGGAGGGTGGGGGTTCCCTTTTCAATATTTCTTCGAAATTGAAGTCAATTTTAGGTTATCTACGTGGCGACGTCAAATCTTCTCCTCGGAAATCATTCGGAATTAAAGCTTTACAAATGCAATTTTAAGCTATCTTTGGTGTAATTGGAGACGTTAAGGGAATAGGAAAAACTCAAAGGCGTTCTCTGTAAAATTTTCGGAATTGAAGTACTAAAAAGGCATTTAGGAGAGCTCCTTGATGAAGTTTGAAGAATAGTCGGAATTTATGAGCTATTCTCAGAAATTTTTTGAGTTTAGTTTTTGAGAATTTTACGTTGTATTTTCAACTGTTCGGGGAGGGAATGGGGGGACTCTCTCTCAGAAATTACGAAACTCATGGTCTAAAAATGCATCTTTTAATCTCTCATCGGCTAACTATAGCGGGAGAGAAATGGCACAAGCGCTCTCCATGGAAATCGTCGATATCGAGGCACTAAAAGCACAATTTCGAGTTATCTTTGGGGGTGTTAGGGGAAGTGGTCGGATATTCGGCATTTCCGTGACGTTAAGAAGCTAAGTTATACATAAGAAACGGGGCGGGGGGGGGGAAGGATTTTGATGTCAGAAACAGCTTGAAATATTATACGAAAAAAACATTTTATGATATTTTTGGTCAGGTAATGGGGAGAAAGACAGCTAAGCTGTTCTCCTCAAGGCATTTTTGAAATTTAATTCCTAAAAAAGCCATTTTAAGTTATCTCTGATGACATAGGAGAGGAGAGTTGGGATCAAGGTTGTCTTCTAGGGAGGGGCAGCTGTCCCTCCCTGGCTACACCCGTGTTTGAACACATATATACTTATATTATCCTGTAAAATATTTTTAATGGTATGCAAAAAGCAGCTATGGGGGGCGGGAGGATATGAAGCCTCCCAATCAATCAAGTTATTAATAAGAATCAATCAAATTAAAGAATGCAGATGAATGTTATGTACAACTGATTTTCAGTGGTTTTTCAATGCGCTGATCAATTTGCGTAAGAAAAGAGTGGGTGTTGCAATTCGAAACTGACTTACTGTAACCATAACCATTAGCACCGCATGATTCAAAACCATTACAACCTCGATGGCGTAGTTTTAAATAACCGCATCTAAAATTTTGGTTAGATTGTTTCAGCAGATAGGCCGCTAAGGCTTCGTACATAGGAAAAGTTATTTTTGGACCACCCTGTGTATAATATTTGATAGTCTTTTATTTTTATTGAAGAATAATCAGCTATAAGATAAAGAGATATGGCGATTATTTGCAATTATTTAGTGGTTAACCTAGAGCATTTATTAATTAACCGCACCAGTCAATTAGCTTCAAAAATGCTTTTTCTGAATGAATAGTATTTTAGATTTTATCTTAAGTACAAAGTAGTTTATAATCACTTCAGTTTTTAGAAAAGCTTTAGAACCGCGTATGTTCATTACTTGACCGTTTTGGTCAACTACTGGCATTGATAGCATTTTAGACAACCAGTAATTGATCCATGTTAGCATCAATGACTTTAATTACAGCATAAATGGTTAGATATTATGCAATTTAATTTATTTACTTTGAACAAACATGGATGACCAGTATATCTTAGTAAATGAACCTGAAGCATTAAATTTAACATTTCATCTCATGACAATTCTCATGAGTGAAAGTGACTTTCCTGAAACTCCTAGATGGCTTTTAAGTGTACCATCCTAACCTCCAATCAAAATTTTTGTTAAAACAATAAATAATAACCAAGCATTTCGTGGGATGTAGAAATTAGTTCTAGCAATCAAAAACATCTGCTTATTTATTTTTGTTTTGTACAATTTTGTGTTCAATTATTGGCTGGAAATTGTGTATCAAAAAGTTCATTGATTTTTACAATGAACTAGCTATAACACTTTTTTTCAAAGGTCATAAGTCTAACGTACATGTATATATTCAAGTGCCAAATTGTGAGCAATGGGAAAGTATTGCTGGATTTTTTTTCCCCTCATGGGGCGGGGGGGAGGCAGGAAAATCTTTTATATGCCACTGAAGATAGTACTAATTACTGAAAATACCACACTTGTCACTTATTATTTTTTTAAAAGATAGATCAGATATACAGTTTTGGGAACAGTGAAAAAAACAATCATCAAAATAGTACTATCCTTCCTTTACCAAAAGAAAAATCTGCTGACTTGACAATATGACACAGATATGAAACTTTTGCAAAATTTGAAATTCTATACTTGTTCTGACAAAATGTAGAAAAAAGTAAATAATAATACAGTAACCCCTCGTTATATCGCGCTTTTCGGGGGACAAAGAAAAAGAGCGATATATCCGAAAGCGCGATATAACGGAGGGCATTAAAAATAGTTATGTCTAATACGCAAGTAAATTGGCATTCGTTCTTTTTGACATTAGTTTCTAATGGTTTCGATGTGGGTACTATCACACCTATTGAAATTTAAACAAGATTGAAATTTAAGTAAATTTTCACCGTCAGAAAGTTAAAATCATCAAATGGCGAATGAAGACGATCTTTCTGAGCTACCGCGAGATAAGAATGAGCTTTCCAATACCCTCCTATTCCGAGTAGGTTTTCTAATCCGTTTTACTTGCTGTAGAAAGGATGTGAAAAGTAAAAGAAACCAGATTGTTTCCTGGAAACTATTTCGCCCGTCCAGATCATTATTCCCTTCTTTGATGCAAATCCTGGTTTGTGCAACCAAGTACAAATCTTTTCTGTCCTAAAAGAAGGGCTATGTTCTCTTCTACATGGGCTACTATGACACTTGCTTGATGTCTCTCACTCCTTGTAAAGGCAATGTATCAATACAAAAGAAGATGTCAAGTAGTTTACAGACCATCTTAAACTGAAATATACTGTGCGGGTATGTACATTTGGATGCCAGGAATTGCTGCTGCTTTTCCAGCGAATTCAGAAGAAATGCTTCCTTTTGTTCATTGGCAAAATAGAGAAGAAAAGACCTTCTCTGTGCAATACCATATGTTTTCAGAAATGGTTTCAAACGTAAAGAGAAGTTTTTTTCTTATTTTAGGCTTTAATATTTCGGGAGACAGAAGAAAAGAGCGATATATCCGAATGAGGGATATAACGAGGGGCTACTGTAGTAGAAAAAAAACCCTCAAGTGTTTTTTTTTTTTTTTAACTCTGTCAGAAAACTTAAATAAGTACTTAATATTACAGACCAGTAACGCACACAAGGGGAGGGTCCAGGGGTCCGGACCCCTCCCATGGCCTTTGAGTTTTTTTGATTGACTATAATCCTATTTATGTAATACATAAAATAATTCCAAGCAAAGGTAATAACAATTTTATATTTAATAAATGAAAAAATAAAATTCCTTTTCTTTCTTTCCCTGCAAAATCTAACTGTATGTGAACATAAATTGTTCTATGACAATGATTTTGCTTCGCTGTTTTTATTTATGAGAAAACTAAATACAATAAAACCTGTCTACAACATTACTGTTGGGACCTAAAAAAAAATTGCTATAGACAGGTTATCGTTATAGACAGTTTGATTATTCATGCTGACGTTTTGCTGGGACCAAGGAAAATATTGTTATAGACAAGTTTATTGTTATAGACCGTATCGTTTTACACAGGTTTCACTATACATTCATTCTTGTGCTTTCCGGTATTTTAATTAAGTATTTATGATTAATAAATTAATTTTTTCTGGGTGATAATTCAATTTCGTTTTTTGGGATGAGTGTTGGGAGCATATGAGAATGGTGAACCTTAAATCCTGGACCCCCCAACTTTGAAAAATTCCCTTGTTCCTAACTGTTACAGACAAATGTTGATTTCCACAGCAATAGTTAACATTCATTTTTATGATTTTAATATTAAAAAAAAAAGAAAGAAAGAGGAAATCCATTTCTTCTTTCCTCTATATAAATCTGAATGATTCAATAAATTAAATCCACAAATAATCATTAGAAAAACAAACATGACCAAGGATTTAAATATTAGTTTAATCGGTACATATAGTACAAAACAGACACACTTGTCATAATTTCTAAAATTTCAGAGCATTATAACAATAAAGAAATATTGAATTAGGGAATTACAAAATTACTCGTTTCTTTTAGCTAATAAGTATCCTAAAAGAATTACATGACCAAGTCGTAACAAATAGAAAACTTCATCTATACTTTTGTATAGAAATTATATATACATCGTAGCATGATACTCATACATTGTTAAATACCTTAAAAGATACTCCATTTGCCCTTAAATGAGTGCAGTGGAAACAAGAGTAATGAGCATAATAATAACGTATAAACAAACAATACTGTTTACAAACACATAGACAAGAATATTGCACACTGATGATTTTGATTCCATATGAGTGGGACTAGAATACAGTTTTAAAATATATATACAATATTAAATCTTAAAACAATATGAGGTAATAAAATTTGCTATTAGCAAGAAATAAATAAAATTTGCAGTACATACTTTGAGCTTTCATTTAGTAAGTTATAGTGAAAAAAAATCAATTATTTCTACACGATGAAATTTCATCTGAAAACGTATAAAATAGTTACCAACGTCTAAGAAAAGTTGCACATTTTAAGACACCTTTTCAAACACTAATCAACTAATTTAAATAAAAAACTAACACTCTTCATACTTAATATGAAACTGTATAAAATGTCACCAACTTGTCTCAGTTTTAAAATCCTATTCCACTTTCCTAACACACACGTAGTTATTTGCAAAAATATCACGAATCCTTATGTAACAAATGAAATTCAGTGGTCCAACATTTATTGTAAGGGAAAACTGGAACTGTGAGCTTTTGTGTAACATAATTTTTAAAAATATGATTATCATAGATGCATGATAAATATAGCATGTACATATAAAACAATCCTTTACTGTTAAAGTATGAAATACTTACATTTTTCTTGGTCCTTTAGATTTTAAGTTAATTATTTTTGTGAACAGGGGGGGGGGGGGCTTTGGGAGAAATAAAATTACACACACACAGATATATGTGTATAACCTCAGAGCAAGAACAATCAATGTTGGAGTTAAACCAAATTTAGCTTATGATAGAAATAGGACTACATAGTAAACTTATCTGTGTAACAGCAACCAAGCTGATGCAGTCAGGGGTGGTTGTGAGTTCATCACAAAATACCTGAAAGTTTCAAAGTGAGAACAGAGGGGGGGGGGGGGGGGTAATCTATGGCCCCTATTACTTAAGTGCACCTTAGCCATAGTTTTAAATAGTTCTGAGTCAAAATATTGTGTGCACATTTAATTAAATTTTTAATGGATTACAAAGTTACTTTTGGGCTGGTGTTATACAAATTATCTTGACATTTCTCCATCTTAAGGGATAGTTGTCCATTTTAAGTCTCTTGCAGGTATATTTGATGAGTATTATTTAATTTAAAATAAATTGCTGAGGTAGGGAGATAAAAGCATAACGAAAAAAGAACACAATTCCGGTATTTTCAGACATGAAAATACCGGAAATACGTCCGAAAATACCGGAAATTCGGTAAAATACCGGACCACAATCACCCCTGGATGCAGTTCCCTAGCATTGAGTTATAGTAATCACATATACCTAAGTCCGATGATCTTTGTTTTTCCAACAATCAGTATTTTTACTTACATATAATGCAATTAATTTCACTTGTAATTCAAGTACAGTAGAATCTCGATTATCCGAGCATCGATTAACCGAGGTTTCTGTTAACCAAGCCAATTATAAAGTCTTTTTTTTCCTATTCTCTAAATACGTAAGCCCTAAAAAGAACGAGGTGTTTTATTTCTCTGCCTGTGCTGTCTGCTGTTCTGCCTCAAAAACGAACTTCCAAGAAACATAAAAAAGACCCATATTTAGAGTAGATGAGAGATACTAACTACACCAATATAAATTTTATTGTTTAAAAAAATTGTGTAATCGTGCAGCTATTGACAGAAATTCAGGACTTTTGAAAAGAAAGGTAACATACCTAAAAAAAAAAAATGTAAATTTCATAAAATGATGAATTTTCAATTTGAAAATAAAATTATTTTCTGGAAATTTTGTGTGTGTTTTATTTTCAAGGTATCTGTTAATATTTAAATTCAAGTCAATTGACGTTTTGAAACTTATCACAAGTTATTTTCCTATTTTTGTTTTTTAACTGTAAAACATTATTTTTTACATGTTTACCCTTTAAAAATATTCTATTGTATTTTTAACTAATAAATTTTAAAAATTTGCGATCCTGACATGTTGTTACATAAAGTTTCTATAAACTGAGATTCCTGACATCCGCACATCAGCGATCCTTATTATCTTGGATATCCGAGCTTCTACTGTATAATTAAAATTGTTTAAACTAAATGTACACTCCTAATGCAGCATAGGACAATAATCTATGATAGTTTTAAAAATTTTGCTGAACAGTACGAAAATCAAGTCAGAAAAAATTAAACTTAATGATCACCTTTCTCAGAACTGATATTCCTGACATTGGTTATTCTTGCTCCAAAGTATATAGATATAATGGAAATAAGCTTCAAAAATGTTCTTTAACATATTTTCTATTATTATTATTTTTTTTTTAATTTAAGTATTGTCAAAAAGGGAGGGAGAGAGAGAAAAAAAAATGATGGTGGAAATTTTAAAATATTACATTTAAATGTTTTTTTCTTTTTTTGAATATGAAGTGTTGAACATTCTAAAATAGTATGCAACTTTTTCTCCGTCATCTTCTTTTCCCCCCTCAGAAAAATTAGAATTTTTTGGAAAATTAACACTATTATGGTCTGCATTGGCTTCATATCTTCCACTTCTCTACAAAATGCCAAGAAGCAACCACATTTTTTTTGAAGGAATATTGATATAAAATGGCCAATTAGTTTTACAACAGTTGTAAAAAACTGAGGGTGTGACACATCAGAAAAAACAAAATTGAAACATAAGGACTATCATTAAACATATACAGGGTGTTCCGTTTTAACTTGCAATACCTTCATTTTTGCAACTGTTAGCATAAGGTGTATAATTTCAATTGCAAAAAAGTTCAACATCAGATGCAGGGTTAAGACATTGAAAATGTGAAGCAAAAATAAAAATGAGCCAAAAAATACAAAATTTAACTTTTTATACAGACCCCAGGTCCCCTAATTAATATTTAGAGAAATAATCTCCATTGAAAACTATTACTGACACAAAAAACTTGACATTTGTGAGACCAAAACTCAAGGAGATATTCCAGTTTAAAGTTTTAAGAGACCATACAAAAGATGAGATTGGAACTTATCGCCCTTTCAGAGGAATGTCAGGTTGTCAAAGTAAATAAAATAAGTATTTAAGTTTTTCATTGCTATTTCAAAATAAATGCAAATGTTATGCCATGATATGCGAAAGCACATTACAAAATCTCTAACAATTTGAAAAATCACACTATATGCACACATGTAATTTTAAACCCTTGTTAACCGCTATATTTTCCCCCAAAAGGTGTTATTGATGGCGAGTGTAAAATGGTGTAAGTCACAAAAGGCTGTGTTTCATAGCTCGGTGAATATTGGTCATACTAATGTCAAACATTTTCTGTTGGAATGATTTTTCAATGTAGAAAATGTGCCTAAATATAAGTAAGGGGACCTGGGGCCTGTATAAAAAGTTACATTTTGTATTTTCTGACTTATTTTTATTTTTCTTCAAACTTTCAATATCTTAACTCTGCATCTGATTTTGAACATTTTTGCAATTGGAAATATACATCTAGGACCAACGGTTGCAAAAATAAAGGTCTTGTAGGTTAAAACGGTATATACCATACCCCTGTATATACCATATATTTGTGTGTGTATATACCATTGAATAGTAAAACTCAGGCAATTTGCAGGTTATCAATGGCAATCCATTTACTTAATATATATATTTCCTAAGTAATGCATACTTTAATGGCTTTGGAGGTTTGACAATAACACATGACAAATATACACATATACAGTATAATGAAAGTCAATGTTCAAAAAGGATTTCTTTAGAATATACAAAAGCATGAAAACAATATAAAACCAACCTAAATTCCATTACAGCAGAACGCTGACTCAGCTAGTCTACCATTTGTAGGATTAAAAGGAAAAAAAAAACTGAAAAGGGGGGAATTTTTTTTAAAAGGCATCATGATGAAATGGTTCAAACACTAAAAGCTTACAACTATTCAATGCTTAAAATCTAAATTTCATTCTAAAATGCTCATAAGGTTTAATAAATAAGTTTCTTGCAAAAGTTAATCCAAACTCTTCTCTTAAAGGCATGGACAAATTCAAGAAAAAACAATACTACAAGGAATTCTTTCATGAACATAAAGGCACTTTTCGAAATGTAGTTTAATAAACTATACTTTCAAATGCTAATATCTTTCGATATGAATAACAAAAGGAATAGGACCAATGCTGAAGCACCATTATGAATATTTCAGTGGAAAAGTTAGTAATACTTTAAAAGGGGACGAAGAAACTTGTCATTAAGCTACATGCTATTTTTACAAATGTACCAGAATCAGAATGAATCTTGTACAAGATAAAACATAGAGCCTATTATAAAAGCTCAATACAGGAGAGAAGCTATAATAAAAATTATCATACTCACAAATTTACTAAATCTCTCTAAACAATGGAGTTATTAGTCTGTCCTGTGTTGACTTGATTTGTATGCAGTACATATACTAGCATATTCAGAAGCTATATCTCCAATACGTTACAAGAACCAAATCAGAGAAAACAAATTTTGTTCTAATGAATGCTTCAGTTTAAATTTTGGGTAAAAGCTGAAAATATACATATGTTGTGACTAAAGCAAGAAATAAAGGTTAACCTAGGTTCGACCAGTAAACTAAAGCTGAAACTGTTCCCAATGATTCCACTTTTATCTCGCTAAACTGAGTCGGTCGAAGCCCTAAGAAGCTAAGCAGGTTGCTACAAGAAAATTTTGCATTAGTACAGTTTGATGAGCAAATGGGTATTGCGGACAAAACGAATTTCATTACGTGAAAGGAAGTCATTGTCAAAGCAATTTGATTGCGCACTAATTTTGATGGCAATGATAAAATCATTCTGATATACAAGATTATCTCATGATATTTTTGTAAGTTAGACATTTGAATAGTAAAACTCCAGGAGAGGTTGCTAAAGTGATGTTGGACCTTTTTCTGCATATTTGGAAACCATTTTGCTGGCGATCGTGAGGGGGGGGGGGCGTGTTACATTTAAGGTGTATTTGAATAGAAGAGGGGGGAATCATATGGAAAATAATACAGAAACCAAGAGTGTTGAAAAGGGAAACCAGGATGTTTAGAATATGCTGGCTTATGACCGGGAAGAAAGACAAAAATTGTGTAAAAGAGGTCAGGATTTCAAGCTGATGAAAAAGATACTATCCTGATGGATTCTCTATATAAAGCCAAACATGGTTGCGATATGAAAGCTGATTTAAAGTCAACAAAGCTCTCACCAAAGTAATTTAAATACTTTGTTTTATTTTTGGCTCACTTTTCTAATTTTCAAGACCATTTCTGTATCATCTAACCATAAAGGTTGGTAACTCAACTTCGGCCTTTAACTGAATAGGATTGGTTTGACCCTGTGAAAGGCAAAAGTTTTGGGAACTCTTTAGGCATTGGCTGCAAAGCCTTAGCAATCCTCCCTCTAACTAACTAAATCTAGGTTTCATTTACATTCGTGCTTTAGCTTTAACACATATACATAACAAACAAAAAAGAAGTGCAATTACATCATACAATTACTCTGATTCTTCCATCCATTTTAAAATGAAAATAATGCCTGCTCCACTATCAATGCTGTAATCCTTTCAATGAAAAGCTTCCAAATCTATAAAGCTGGTAAATGAGTAATTACTTTCTATGTAAGTACAACAAAGTGGAAAAAAGTCTTCTGTTTGTATTTAGTTTTTGTTATTCTAACAAGATGTGGAAATAACCCTAAATGTTCTGTGTGTTTATAATTTTCATATAATCAAGGATCATATTATCATTACTTGAATTCTAATCTTTTAAGCATTTTAAATCACTTCTTTTTTTTTTCATTTGTAACTGTAAATATTAACATCTTTAGATAATATGCATTTATCCCTTTAAAAGAGAAAATATTTACTTCTTAAACTCTATACTGACACCATCTAGGCTTTCAATTTGAACATTAGAAAACAAAATGTATCAGAAGTAGATGAATCTAAGAGATTCTCAAACTGTTTTTAAAATGTAAACTGAAAAACTTCTTTTTCATTCGCTAATTCACTTTTAATCCTGCATTTAAATGCATCAAAATTGTAAAATGTTTAATAACATATTTTGCAATTATATTAGAGAAAGTAAAAGTAACAAAATTTCATCTTTCTTTTCCTAAAGAATATGGAATTAATGAGCTATGCATTCACATTAAATAACTGAATTTGGTTTGATTAAAATATTGTACACAAAATTGTTGAAAAATTTATGAAACAAATCATCAAAAAACATGTTCCAAATAAACTTGTGAAGTTTTAATTTGTCCATAAGCTAATTTTTGAAGGATTTCCGAAAGAGGACAATGATACTAGATTAAGAACACCATTTCAACCACTGGCACATTTGATCCATTGAATGAAACCAAAGAATAAAAATGTATTCCAAGGGACAAACAAATGAAAACAGAAATATTAACTGCAACTGAAAATATATTAATATCACAGCTTCATATAATGTTGAATAGAACCCTGATTTAACATTTTACATGGAACTAGTTGGGGGAAAACTAGTCCCATGAAAGTGGGGAATGCAGGAAAAATGTTAATATTATTGTCATTCCAAACTTCAGATATCTAGCAGATGCATTACACTATATTTTGTCCATTATTGTGAGGTGTCCACTATTAGGGAGAATTACTTCAAGAACTTTGCTTTTGAGTTTATAGCAATTAAAATAACAAAACTTCAATATAAATAAAAATAGTACTATTATCATTGTATTCTATTAGAATTATCACAATTACATATTATATTTTCAAACTGCGACTAATAATTTTTTTTATACATAAAATAAAGATAATGCACACAAGGTAGGAACTAATTCAAATAAGTGAAATATACATTTAACAGTTTTTGCCACCGTTTTATCTTTGAAAATCTATTCCTCTATTCATAAATATTAAAATTGTTGCACAAATCTTTTTTAGAGCATTCAATTCTGAAAAAAAAAAAAAAAAAAAAAAAAAACATTTTACAGCATATTGGTTTGAAATTTTTTCAAGCATCATTTTCATTTGCAGGTATTCATAATTCACAGGTACTATATGAGCAAATTGTTCAATCGTGCTCTAAGAAAAAAAAACGAAAAAGAAAAACTTGAAACATTCAACTATGATCCACATCATGGTTCTATTTAGGGGGGGGGGGTAAGCATTAAACCCCTTTTGAAGTTTTTCAAAAACTATTCCATAATATACCTTTTATCACTTTTTTTTTACTCATTTATTATTCATTTTCTCAATTTCATTTACAAAGTGAAATTATTATTATTGACAATTTGAACAAACTATAATAATTTCTTACAAAACAATAAAGCTTTTTGTTCAGATTTTGAATGCCTGAGGCTAACAAAATAAAAATAATAATAAAACTTTTAATTTGAAAGTGAAAATCTATATTTAACACTTTTTGTACCAAAAAATATGAATTTAAGAAGTATTACTTCGAATGCGCGCATATAAGTACTAGCATCTATCTTTATGAGTTTTTAAAAGGATACCGAATTTTTCATAGAGATAAATTTATGTAGTATACACATTTTTTTCTTCATTTGATAACTTTCATCACCTTTTAATTTTGCTCATGATAACTAATGCCCTTAAAGTAGTCTCCCCTTGTTTAAATAACCTATTGTAACAAAAATCAGTAGAATATAAAAATGAAATCAAATTTTATTGATTATATAGATTTCATGAGAAATGTGTTGGAAATGCCTCCTCGAAACAACTACACTATATTAAGGATATAATAAAAATAGATTAAAATGATCAAATCAAAAATTTCTTCTTCAAATTTGAAATTCAAAATATGCTTATCTAACATTATTTTCCCATTTAGAAACTAAATCCCCTTATAAGTAGAGAAGCAATTTGCCTGCTTCAGATTCTTGGATTTTTCTGAAAATCTTTCTCGTTCATCTTTTACGGCAAAAATAAGTTATTGTCTTTTTTATTAATGCAATCTGGGTGCAACCATAAGTTTATTTAGACTCATTGCATGAGTCTATCTACTTGTCTACTGTTCAAATGTGCAAAAAGTAGATTCTGAGTACTAAAATGACCTAGGAATGTGCCCCTTCTATTCACAAGCTGCTATCATTATCAACCTCCACAATGAGAGATGTATGCCTGATCTGCAGTGAGATATATGTGTGTCAGTTTAGATTTCTAAGTGTGCCAAAAAATTACAAACTCCTTTTTTTAATTTTGGGACTCTAAACAGAGGGGGCACAGGGTATTGAAGGAATTAGTTTGGAGCCCTCCGTAGAATAAAAAATTTGCCCCATTCTGGTTTCTTTCCACTTTTATAAGCAAGAGTAGACTGATGTGTATCCTTTTATTCCTTCTCTTTCTTATGGTTTTCTATAACTTAAAATTCCTCCATTTGTTAATGCTCAGTTTAATGATTTGCTAGTCGTTATGAGAGGTTTCAATGGTCTTCCCTAGGGGAATTTTGACATTAAGTACATAGGGAAGAAAATCGGTGCATTAAAAAAAATGATCATTAATGGAGGTAGTTGCTAATGGAAGTTTTACTGTACCAACATTTTGACCTAAATTAATGTTTTGAAGTTCAAATAGTAAAATTCCTTCAAATTAAATGCCTTTTGTTCTCAAGAAATTACAACTGGAAAATAAAATGGAATCCAATTAATTGGTTGTTAAAAAAAAACATTCATTCTGTTTCAAATTCGTAAAAATACAAGTTACATAAACTATCATTTTATTGAGTATTCTTTGCAAGCCTTGATTTCTTACTTAAGTTTTAAATGTGGAAAAAGATGTGGCTGCAGCATCTCATATTATAAACTCAAATCAGGGTGGAATATGCAAGCATTTCTAATATATTCATTGAGGAAGATTTAAAAATAAAAAGGAAGTGGGAGGGGGGATTAGTATGACTAAATGGCCAGAAATTTGGGGGTTTATAGGAAAAATAGGGATTTGAATATTAAAATGAAAATTTTAAATTATGCATTAATCTTTTAATGGGTATCTCATGCTAAAGTCCAATGCTGTACTTTTAACATACTTAGATTCTGGATTTAAAAATTAAAGCCAATGGGTGGGAGGCAGCATTTGGAAGAAACATTCTTGTTTTGTTCTTTTGAAGGAACTAGAGATGAATATATTGGGAAATTAAATTGAAATACCAAAGCAACATTTTTGAAGGAACGAGGAAGCACCTTTGTACAATCACGTACGAAATTCTTTCAGTTTTCATATGCAAACTTAAATAAACTCAAAACATCTTTAATTTTACTATGTAAAGTAAAAAAAAAAAATAATAATAATAATAAATAGATCTTGCATGAATAATACCATTATACATTTACAGTATGAGCAGTGAGATATTATAGTCTGTAATCAGAAATTTTTGGTTCTTAATAGCTTTGAAATATGGATGAGCTTTGAACTAGTTCAAATTTATATACTGCACATATTATAGATAAATTATTAATATATACACATATGTACAAAAATCATTCTATAATACAATTTACAAGAAATTCAATCAAAGTTGTACTCTGCAAATAATTTACCAATGCTTTACTTTTGATCAACTTCTTACATTTTGTCACGCAAAACACAAACAAAAGCTCACTTGAACCAAATAATTCAATTTTAATCTAACCAATGTTTTTGATTGGACAGATTTCCAATCAGTGGTTAAAAACAAGTATGCAAGTTTAATACACTCGAACCCAGCTACAACAAACCAGCTTAGGAGATTGCTATAACGATGAGTTTGCTCGTCAGATTTTTGAGAAAAAAAGGTCTAATTTGTAAAGATACTTTTACATATAGCAGAGTGGGGTTAAGCTGCAACTTTATTCTTTGAAGAGAAATCAAGACATTTAGAGATATTTTCAGAATTAAAATTCATCACATACTTTCTTACATATTTGCGGGGCAACATTTTGAACTTCGAAATGTTAATATACAAAGTTATTTTATTATCGATTTTAAAATCCAACCAGACAACGAGTAGGGTAAAACAGAACATCAAATAAATTTAATGGAAACAAAAGCTAGTTCAAAAGGTTGATCAAAAATATTTCAAAAAACAAAACAAAAAACAAGACAGAAAATAATGATGCTTTTATAACTATACTGAAAAAGGTAATTACAAGCAAAAGTTGCGAACTTTCTTTCACCTTCATCTACTTCAATTTCAGCAACCTTTTCTTAACACAATTGTGTTTTATAAATAATTTGATAATAACTTAAAATAATAGTAATAAAGTTAATACTTACAAATAAATTTAAATCTTTTGATGTGAATTTAAAATGCAACTACTTTCTTTTTAGTTAATTAAAAAATACAATTATTTATACCATTGAACCCACACTGGGGACCGTCACTGGGATCAATTTTATAAAAAAAACTTGAGAATTAAGAAATTTTTGGATCACTATCACCAATTCTCTAGCCTTTGGTGATTGTTATAAGAGTTTGAAACTAAATCAACAACATAAGGTTTCAGAAAAAAACCATTTGAAATGTTTGCTACAACCGAGGAATTGTTATGTCCTATGTTTACCATAGCCAGGTTTGGTTGTAATAGATTCACATAATTTTTCTTACCATTATTGCGGGGGAAAAAAAGGAGCAAAGAAGACAATTAAGTTCGACTTCCATTTTTCAGGATTGACATTAACTTGTGTGAAATATACACTTTCACCATTTGAAGCTTTGTATTTAAATTAATTTTCTTGCACTACAGGAGGACAAAACTTTGTCTGTAAAAAACTTGAAATGTACAAATAGTCAAGATGATCCTGCTTCAGTCATTTTGTATTTGCAAAATAAAGTCAATATTATGTCTATATAATGTTTTTTCAATATTTGAAGTATTAAACAGTAACAAAAATTACATGTGATGTCAATCCTGGTGGCAAATGTATGATTACTTTCAGATAAATTTATATTAATTTTTTAAAAAATAGTAAAATTATACCAATCACTGATTTAGTATTAATAATAATCAAATCTGCATAAAAATTAAAGTAATAGGCAGGGTAACAAAAACAATAGATACTAAAAGATTTTGGAATCACTACTTGGCTTTTATCACAAGACAACACATGAAGTACAAAATCTGAACTGCATACATCTTTACAGCATAATTAGAGCTTTTACTTGTTGATTATCTTTAACATGATAAAAAAATAATTAATGCTACATTATGCAAACATTTTAATGAACCCAACTTTGGCACTTGTTGTTAGGCTATATCTTTTTTCTTATGTAGATCACCTCATAAGTAATTCGGTTGTTGATGAATCAACTTCTGCAATCTTGTACTTTAAGACACATATATTTTGGTAAAGTGTTCACAAAAGCTACTTTTTACAGTTTGTAATTTAAAGAGGGGGAAACAAGAGTGGTTTTTCCATAGGTATAGGACATAACATAAACACAATCCCTGCCATTTTAAAATTCAGGTACCGGCAGCATGCCATGGAGGCCAAGTCAATAATAGGAACATTGATAAGGGCAACTAATAAATGAAATCTCCTAGTCAACTAAAAAGGAGGATACATAAAGAGTATACAACTATGGTTGACTCTTATAAATATTTATAAATATTCCAAGACAACCCGTATTTGAATAAAAGAACATCCTCTCATAGAGAAGCTTTTTATTAACATAACAAAAGAAAGAGAGAGAGAGAGAAAATCAATAATTAACAATGAATAATTCTTATGTCAGGAATTTTTTACAAAAGGAAGAGAACTATGTACAGTAAGCATAATGAAACTCATAAATGCATTTTCACACAAACAACATAGGATATGAAATAATTCTTTAGATAAAATAAACTTCAAAGTGAGATTTGGGTGAAAACAATGAAGCTCTTACATATGTGTGACATACTCCCCTTCCCCCCTCCTGTACATCAGAATTATAGCAATGGCCACTGTATACCACAGCAAAGCCGAATGCAATAAAATTGTACTAGCTAGATAGAAGGCACAAGGAACTCCTGCAGAATGAAAGCTTTCCTGCAAGATTTTTCATCTTTTCACTCAAGAAATGCACCCAGTGACGTAATGTGTGTACATTTGCAAATGTGCTGTTACAGCCATTGAAGTGGCACTGTGACTTTCATGGATGAGCATCACCTTTTTTTTTTCATATACTGGATTCTTTTGGCAATAAAACTTGAGATCTAGCCAGTGAAGTAAAATCTGAGCCAACATTTGAGGTAGCAGTTGAACATTTTATTTCTGTAAAATATACAAACAATTTTTGTTTTAAAATATAGATTAAATTACAATAATTACGTAAACAAGTAAAAAAATTCAGGAAAATAGCAGAATTAGAAGAAGTAGCCTATTAGTTATCCCCTCCCAGACAAGCCCAGAGCATTAAATGAGGGAAGGAAAATGAAAGATCTATAAGAGTTTATCCAGCGGAACTGCTCAAATATTGCAGCAGCTAAGACCAGTAAACAAATCAAAAATGTTAAGTTGCTAAATATTTTTGGGGGGGAAACCTATTTTGAAAGTATGATTTCCATAAAAAAATTATTTTAAAAATATCCTTCTGCAGAAAACACAATACCTAACCTTACATCTATTATTGGGATGGGGAATAAGATTTTAGAGCTTTTATATTTTCTTTGTTTTACAATGATTTTTTTTCCTGTTTGACAAAGTGCATAGTACTCATTCGATAGAGCTCTCTGCTCTACAAAACTATGATAATCTTCTTTATCAGTAATTTAATTGCTAATAACTTTTTAGGCTTAAGAATGGAGTATCAAGGAGGTAAAAATCACCATTTTTGACACCTGCTCCTCGTCGCTTTTCATTGAGGCCATAAAGCTGCTGAAGCAGCCCGGGACACTTGCAATGTATACAGAGAAAGTGTCATAAGTGAGTCTACAGCATAGAAATGGTTTGCAAAGTTTGAAAAGGGCGATTTTGATGCTGACAACTCACCCTGGAGTGGAAGACTTGAACTTGACTGGGAGGGCATGGTGTGCTGGGAAGTGCTTGAAAGGAATGGCCCAGTCACCAAGGAGTTCTACATATTCCAGGTACACAGCGGGAAAGAGGCTATGCGATTGAAAAGACCCTATCCAACAAGACCAAACCATACTCCTTCACAACAATCCTATGTTGCACAAGTCCTCAAAGCCACACCCCAGAGCTCGAATGGAGATCCTTCAGCATCTCCCCTATTTTCTGGACCTTGCACCAACAGATTACCATCTTTTCCGCTCCCCGTTGAAGCATATGAGGGGCTTTACATTTAACAATGACAAGGATGTTAAAAACTGGCTCAACAACTTCTTCCATACCAGAGCAAGCAATTTTTGGCAGAACGGCATCGACAAATTGGCCAAGAGGTAGGAGGAGTTAGTAAACAGCAACACTGAATATATAATCAATTGTACTTAAGATTTTTGTTCGTGAAAAGTTTAATTAAAAAAAATTGTGAGGTATACGATTTTTTTCTTGAGGGACTTCAATAAAAATGTTTCATAAGTACTTGGGCCTGATTTCAAAGTACTAGCAGACCTCAGACCTTGACTTAGGTCTTCAAAATTTGTCTTTAGAAAGATCCCCCCCCCCCCTTTTCCTACTTCACTAGAGAAAGCTTAATGCTTTTAGGTCTTCACTCTTCAGCTTCAAAAAACTTTTGGGGGAGATTACTTGACCTCTTCCTTCTTAAGACCATTAATTCAACCAAACAAAACCTAATAAAGCAGTGTTTTTGATACATAACTTCCAAAGATTTTTGGGGATGAGCTTCCAAGCCACTTCTCCTAAGTTCCTCAACGATGTCTAAAGCTTGCGTTCACACTAGTTTCATATATGTTATAAACTACCATAATAGGATTGGCAATGAGGTAAAACTAAGAGTTTTAGGGAGTTGACGCCCAAAACCCTTTTTTCGGCACCTTTCTCTGCCTTCTTAGTCCAGTAAATTTAGGATATTTTGTACCAAAAAGTCTTTGAAATACTCCCCACATTCTTGACTAGAAAGCGTAAAATGAAAGAAGCATTTTTGGATCAATCATCATTTAAACATCAACATTTTTTCAAATGATTAATCTAAGATACTTGAATCTTTACAACCATGAATAATTTTCACTTAGCTAACAAATTACAGTGAGAGATGTTAAATTACTTTGTTTCTCTGATTTTAAAACAAGATTCAAGTTCCACAAAAAAAAAAAAAAAAAAAAAAAAAAAAAAAATAACTAATAAAATAAGTTATATACTTATAAGAGGAAAAAAAAAGATCTTCTGCCAACACACTTTTCCATTGGCGGTACATTTTTCAGGTAACGGTTCACTTGAAGCACTGATTACTTACTTTTATTTACTATTTGAGAGCAATATCACAAACTATTTTGAAATGTTTAGAATTTTAGGAAACTAATATTTGAAATTCGCAGCAAAAAGTTCAAAAGATGGCTAATTTGATTAACTAAATAGCAAGTTATAAATGATAAAAGGTAATTACATTGCGTGAAATGATAAAAAAAATAATGGCCAAGTCTCAAATTTCATTAAAAATATTTCTTGTAAAAGAAAACGAAAATCAATTTGAGAAAGAAATTACTTAAGCTTGTGTGTCTTAAACCTCATTATATCAGCATACTCAAGTCAAAAAAAGCTAATTAAGTTAAATCTATGAGTCAAATATCTATGGAGAAAAAATTTCTTCTGAAGCTTGATGAAAAGCTCTAGATGCTACTACTATTTAGATAACACCCAGCTTTTTTAGCATTCAAAACAAATATCCTGCCAAAAAAGAAAAAAAAAAAGAAAATAATAAATATAAATTTTGAAAACTTTTTTTTATGAAATAAAATTTATTTTGAGGAGATCAAATAGGCAACATGAATGCGAAATTTTTTATTTTCTTTCTCAGAGTGCATTCAAATTTCACCAAAAAAAAAAAAAAAACCAAGCAGTCCAAGAACTATTAAGGAATTGCCCTTCCGGGTGAAAACACACAAGGTGTGCAATAGCACCTCATATATTTATTCACTTTAAATAAGGATAAACCAATCTACTTTTCTTACAATAATGCTATAAAAGTACTGTACTTTCTCATGTGTTTCAAGTCAATTGTATTGTTTAAAATATTTTCACGTCTGATTAGAAAACAATTTTACTCCAACAATGAAAATAATTCACAGAATTTACAATGTATTGTTCAATGGTTTTCTGAGTGACAAAGTTAGACTTTCCTAATACTAAAAAATAATTACATTACTATGCTCACATGGAATTTCTAAATAAGCATTATGGGTGGAAGGGAGATCTATGTTTTATGATTTAAGCAATATACACATTGAAATGCAGTGATCAAGCAACTTAATTTACTGTTTACACAAACAGAAATAATTTGATTTAGTAAATATGTGTATTATGCAGAATGAAATCATGCTTCAGAAGTAAGATACTGCAATGAATCATCGCAAAACAAGAAGCTAAGTCAGCAAAAATTTTACTCAAATTTATTACTAATCTCACCATGCGACCACATTACTGTACATTAACCTAATAATGGCTAAAAAAATAATACTGATATTTAAAACTTAATATTTAGCTTTTGAGCAAAGAAAAAAAAATCAAAACTAAAAGTTGTATCTAAATGAATACTTAACCACCAAAATATTCAATTCAGTCATGAAAAAAAAAATAGTCAGCCAAATAGAAAATGAGCCATTAGCTCACAGAGAAAGTTATATTAATATGCAAATTTAAACAATCAGGAGCAAAAATATCAACAGCTATTTCAGCAATAGGAATTTTTTTTACACCAATTTAGCATTTTTTATGATTTTTTATCATGGTAATACCCTCTTTCTATTTCTTAACGTGCTGTTTTACGATCAACATCTGTGTTTCCATTTTGCAAAAGAAAACAAGATTTTCAAGCATAGTGCTACCAAACAGTTAAAGTGTTTTCCGCTTTGGTTGCAATTTTGTCTGTTTTTTATTTCTTGAGTCAGGTGATCACAGGATGCAATGGAAAAACTGAATGTCAATTTCTTCGGGGTCAAGTTGCAGGCGATTCATCCCAATACAGTTCAGAGGGACACATAAAACAATTATTGTGTTTTATAGTACTCCCAACTACAACATCAGTAAGTCCAGGGCAGTAGATCAAGGTCTGCACTCATGCAAGAACTAGTCAAGCAAAGTGAGCAAATTGGAGAGTTCACTAAAGAAAATCTACAAAGGTGAATTCTAAGATAGTCAAAACCAGTTTTTATCCAGAAATTATCAATACCAGTAGGCCTAAGCAGTTTGCAAAGAATGACATTATCCACTAACAAAACCTAAGTCTTCCCACTATTGGGGTAGGTAGAAATAGTTTCACCTTTTTATTCAAAAGAAAAATTCTGTTACATATTATTCTACAATCTTCAATCCTTAACACTCACTCTCATAAACTTCACTTTCATTTTCAGCTACATTGAAATTCTTTTGTGCAGTGAAAATTGTTTATCAAAACTTGAACCATTTCTTTTTTGAAATGCATAAACAACAAGTGCTATAAATGTATCAGTTATGAAAATGTTTCTATACCTCTGATGCAGGCCACTGAAATTTGTCACACAAATGACAAGAAAGCAGAAGATAAACTTACCTTTCAGCATGTTCATTTGAGTTAAAGGATAAGGAGGTTGAGTGCGATACAAAAATGTTAGCCTTTCTTGAACACAGCTAGCAGATATCCTAGCTTCAGCATCTTGATCCCAGCATTCTTCAATTGTATCACATAAAGAACTAATGCCCTAAAAAAGGTTAGGAGAAGTTCAAAGACACAGAAGAAACAAAAAAAAAAAGTTTGGGATAAAACCTTTTTTAAATCACTGCAAAAAATACTTTTATGCAACATATTTAATTTTGCAATTCTTGCATCAAGAAGTAAATGATATATTTTTTAAGAATTATAATAAGCAGATACAGTTTATGGTACAATAAAAAATTCTGATGTATGCTGAATCAATAGCTAATAAAAATTTCTTGGTGTCTGTTCATTTATGATGCATAAAAGGATTAACCCTCATGTAAGTCACATGTTGAAAATCAACATCAGTATCCTGTACAACTTTGTTTTCAGGATTATATTTCAATTTGGATATCATTCTTCTACTGATTATTTCAAACAAAGTTTTATTAATTAATCAAGGGCTGGAATTTTATGAAATATGTGCAAAATTTTGTATTGAAGAAAAAGAGACATTGGAATAGGCTTAATGATGTAAATTTGCTAACTGTTAATTTTTCTTGAAAAGTTTTTTTTATGCAGGGTCACAGTAATATTGATAAAATTTTTATCATCAACATTAAGCTTTAGTCAGATATTGACTAAATCAATTCAATATTGATCCACTCATTAAAATGATCAAGTGCGGTAGTCAGATTGGAGCTTTTAAAAAAAAAAGGAAAGGTACTGATTTTAATCTTAGAACAATAAATATCAAGAGCTATAAAACAAACACCATTATTCAGAGCGTATGCTTTGTTCTTGTTAACTTTGCTATGGACTATATACCCCTCTCCCTTTTTCTTAAAGGAAAATCGTGAACGACTCTGAAGTTCCTTTATCATAAAATATAAGTGTATTGCAAAATTTCCTTACTCCCCTTTTCGAGTTTAGGTGCAAAATTTTCTCTTCACAAAGAAAAATGTCACACATGAAGATGTAATACTTTGTCAATTCAAAATTGTTGGGTGTAGATTAAAACATCAACCACTGCTTTTGAACCCTTTCTGCTGTGTCTCCTATCCCCTCTACAATTCAAACATTATGAAACAACATCACGGGGGTAGAAATCTTTTCTTATTCTGGCGGGGGGGGGGGGAATTCCATTATAACCTGATACACACTTACCAGAGTTCCCACTCCTTTACCAAAACAGAAAGGACTTTTTAAGGACCTTTTTAAAATAAATTAAGGACCTCAAAATATCAACTACTCATCAACTAATTTATTATCAAATCCATATATATGTACCACACAAATATGCCTTAGTTTTTAAGCATTTTTTTGCAGAAAAATAACACTTTTAACATTGCAAAGTCAGACTAAAAATAGTGGATGTAAGAAAAAAAAAAGCTTGACTCTTAATTTTTTCCAAAAAACATTCTTAAATGGATGTCCACGAGAAGGAGAACTAATTTAATAGTACTTATTTTAATAGTTTAGTTTTTAGCATGATTAAATATTTACACAAAAGTTAATAAATCACTACCTTGAATCATTTATTCAAGGGTTAAAATTCAGGGCAGGATGACACATACAGAACTTTCTCAAATCCCTTCCTTGAAAATAGTATGGACAGAAAATTCCTGTCCAGACAAGTTTCATTATCATTTCATTAAAAATAATTGCTTGTTAAGAATTAGTATAAATTTTGAGATAAGCACAGCACTTCAAGCACAAACTTTTACAATATTGACATACTGAAGAAATTGAATTTTAGCATCTGATATACACAAGGTGACCACAGGAGGAACAAAATCATGTTCCCTGATTTCTCCTTGTCCAACTAAATTGGTCCGATTTCTCTTATAGCCACTTTTTCATTTTCATAAGGTTATATATTTACTCCTCCTTGTTACTTGAATGCACCTAGCCAATAATACTATTTCAGGCACTAATTTTTTCTATGCAAAATGGGCAAATATAACACAAAATGTATGGAGACTGCTGATTTGTTAGGAAACATTATTTAATAAGAATGCAAAAACTTCATTCACCAAATGAATGTTTTTCCCATTTAAAATTAGTTTACTACTCTCCCTATATCTCCAAAGAGAGCCTATTAGTATTTTAGACTTAAGTTTTTAAAAACTTTTGAAGAACATCCCCCACTGTTCCTTTCCTTGAACTTCACAAAAGACAGTTTTAAGTTGGGCTTTCAACATTTCCATTTCAAAAAAATTACAGAATAGCGCCTGAATCCCCTTAGCCTTAAATCATCTAAAGACGGCCTAAAATAGTGTTCTTAAAACTTCAGCTACGAACAATTTTTGAGGGAGAGCCCTCCAAACTTCACATAAAATTGTCTAAATTTGCGTTTTTACCACTCCAGTTTCAAAAACTTTCAAAGGGGAGCCTTACTTTTATCCCACCAAACACAGCCTAAAATTTTTAAGACTTCAATACTAAAACTATTTTTGGCAGAGTAGCTCCTAATTCTCCTGCGGCTTCAATGCAAAGAACTCGCGACACTCTATCTCGACATCATTCATATTAACAAACTGCCGTCTGGACAGAAAGCGAGTCAAGGTCCGGAAAAGATGATAATCCGAGGGAGCAAAGTCAGTGGGCTGTATGCTGGATGGGGCAAGACTTTGATAACTTGTAGGTCAAGTTTTTCTTTGGTCAATCTGGCTGTGTGCTAGAGTGTTGTCATGTTGCAAGAGTGCACTTTGTTGACTAGTGCTGGATACTGAGCCTTCAGAAGGTCATAGACTCTGCAGTTGTTGACTCTAGAGGTCAGTGTCCACAGCACGGTCATGTGGAACAAACTCAAAGTGAACCACTCCATAGAAATTCCACCACTAGCATAGCATGACCTTTTGTTCAAAGCGAAGCTGGCAAGATGTTGCAACTGTTTTCCCATGTCTGGATTTCGGAAAAAAATCCATTTTTCATCTCCAGTAACGATTCCAAAATCGAAGATCTTGGGGGTTGGAAAGCAGTTCTTTGCAGATCTCCACTTGCCGTTGCTGCTAGGAGGGAGTCAATTCATGAGGAACTTCTCGACAGCGCCTTTCACAAACCCTAGTTGGTGGAGGTGTCCATTGATGGCACTTTGGGAAGAATCAAGTTCTGCTGATAATGCTCGGGTCCTAGAACGCGGTTAGTGTCGGATAGCTTCCAGAAAAACTTGGTTATCGACAACAGATGGCTGTCCAGATCTTGGTTTCTCTTCAAGGGTCGTATTACCTTCCTTAAAAGGCCTAAACCAATTTTGAACAGTGAGCTCGTTCACAGAACCTGGATTGTCAACATCATTAATTTCTTTTGCCGCTGCCCTTGCATTAAGCTCTTTTTTCCACAGGAAACGCAAAACAACACGAATTGCTAGCTTATCATCCGCCATTTCAAGAAATTGTAACGTCTACACAGGTGCGAGAAATCAAAGCAACTGATAAGGATTATCAAGGTCAAACTCCGCTCTACCATTTTAGATCAGCTGTGCAGGAACCATAATTTGCATACATTACATTCAGGCCTGCCAATCCAGGACAGGGAAAATACGAAAAAACTTTCGACTCAACCTGGTATAGCTGCAAATGATACTGGCTGTTCTATTGGATATTGATGATTATATTCAGACGCTCTGTAAAACTGATTACATATACAGGGTGTTCCGTTTTAAAATGCAGAGGCCAATCCAGGATTTTTTTCTTGCTACCTATTTTTGTGAAAGTATCGCATCATTCTATTTTTGTGAAAGTTCTTTTTTTATCAGCATTGTTTTTGTGAAATTTTAGAGGCATCCTAATTTTTTAAAAGAGAAGTAGAGCAAGTGAAATTTTAGTTTGAAAAGTGTAAATGTCATCTAGTATTATTTTTAACAGGTTTTGTTTTTTGGGGAAGGGGGGGGGGAGTTAAAAACCTAAGAAGTACGAAAAATACCATCGTAATTTGAGCTTACTGGGCTATGTACTGTGTACAATTTTTGAAATTATGAGAAAAACGATTCCCCAAAACAGATGTTGGAAGATTGCTATAAAATTGCATAAGTACTTTGGCGAGAAACAGTTAAAAATTAGTTAAAATACTACAAAAAGGTTTCTATTTAAGCGATTGTTCATATAATCCTGCTTAGAATTTTATTTTATGAGTAAATTTTGTTTTAAACAGAGAAACAAATTTTTTATTTTAAAATGCAAATTTTTGTGAAATTTTCGATGTTTTTGTGAAGCTACTGATTTTATTACTTGATTTTTGTGAAAGTACCGATTTCAAAAAAAGATTTTTGTGAAGGTACCGAAAAACGGTATCAAAATCAGCCTGTATTGGGCTCTGATCTGCAAGACCTTTATTTTCTCAACTGTTAATCCTACATGTATACTTACAATTGCAAAAACAGCCAAGTGTATAGTCTGAAAACCAATTTCATTTTAGCAACCCTTAAAATAGGGCACAAAAAATTAGAGAATTTAATTTGACCATTTTTACTTAGTTTCAGGACGTTATACCCTCTGCCTAACCACATTGATAGATAGAGTAAAATGTAAATGTGCTATTCAAAATTATACAAAGCTATTTGAAAAAAAAAATAGCTTTGTATAATTTACCACAATAGCCACAATATTACCAACTCACAGGATGTTTTCTCCACAGCTCTTTGAACTTGGGCCGTATTTTTTTTTGTGACACAACTTCTTGCATGTCTTCTAAGGTAGGATGTTGACCAACTGTATCTTCAAATGGCAACATGTACTGATCAACTGGACCTACAATAAGTTTAAGTAGAACATTTCATAAGTGCATAAGGTAGATGAAAATTATTAGGATTAAGCTCAAAGCTTATGATAATATTCTTATACAACATAGGCATCAAGGCAAGAATGGCATTTTAAATCTTATTTTAGGATACACACACACTACTGTTGAAACATACAAGAGCCTGGGTTCAATGTGCTAAAGCTGAAATTTGTCACCATTTTTTTTTTGGGGTGGGGGTAAGCATCATTAGAAGGAGTAGTTTTCTCCCCCATCGAAATACCCCTTTTTTTTATAGTCATAAACCATTCTTGATGTTGAAGATTGTGATAGCCACTTTAGATGACAATATCTGTTACAGAATTGATATTTGAGTTCTGCAACTGTAACCCATTAAAAACAGATCTTTTGTCAATAGAAATACAAACTACAAAATTTTGAATAATTTTTATTAATAATTAATGACACTACAAAATCCTGGAAAAATATTTTCCCATCACGTTTTGTCAGAGTTTACATGCATGTTACACAAAAGTTAATAAACTAAAACTCACAAAAATACTAGAAGGTCTTAGCAACCAAATTTTCGAGTAAATTCAGATTAAGTCAGAGTATCTCACAAGGATCTGTACCCTTGTGATCCCCACCTTGTTCCCATTATTTATAGTCGGAATAGAGATTGGGGCTAATTCTGATCAAGGTATGGGATTGTATGCTGATGACATTATCTGGAGCACCATTGGAAGCCTGACTACTGCTCAAAGTGACATCAACTTTTCTCTTATTAAACTAGAGAAGTTTGCTGCACAGCACAAAATTTTATTTTATCCTTTTAAGTCACTTGCAAGTATTTTTTACCACAAATAGAAATTTTTATAATTATGAGTCCGAAATTTTCCTGCTGGGAAAACAAATGAATTACAAAAAAAAATCCCAAATATTTGAGTTATATACACATGAGAGTCTCAGTCATGTTCATATAAATAACTTGATTTTGAGAGGTAAACAGAGATTGAAAATTTTAAAATACACATCTGTGGCAGGACCTGGGGAGCAGATGCTCAGACACTTTGAAACACTTATATTGTGCTCATTCGTCCCGTCCTAGAATATGGATTGATTTCAAGTATATCCGGCTGCCTCCATCAGTAACCTTGATAGACTGCAAAGAGTTCAGCTCTCAGCTGCAAGAATTATCACTGGTTTTCAAATTAGTTGCCTGAAGAAGATTGTTTTGTATGAGGCAGACTTGCAACCTTTAGGACTCTGAAGCAGATATCTCATGGCCAAATACTTGGCTAAGCTTGTTAGTTATGATAACCAAAACAGAACTTCCAGTTATGTGCAAAACTGGAACAATAATCAACGCCTTAAGAGGCAGAGTCCACTTAGCTATGCTGAAGACAAGGGTTTCTTGTATAAAGAAGTTGAATATGTTTCACTGAATAGTGATCTGAATGCAGCCCCATCATTTTATGAATGAGTTTTCTTTAAACCTAATTTGTGCTCGTACAACAACAAGAGCACTCAACACCAGGAGTATCTTACATAGCTTGCTTTGGAGGTTATTCATCAAATCCCATGTGATGCATTGTAGATATATACAGAAAAGAGGAGATGGCGCTATCTCGGGTAACGATGTTTTTATCAGGGAAGGAAATGGCATTAAGATCAGTATAAAAAACCCTGATCATTGCTTGTCTTAAGGCCAAGCTTTTAGCTATTGAGGAGGCTTTGAACTATTGCACCACAGAGGATGTCAGTAGAGATATTTGGATTTTTAGTGATAGACTAAGCTCTATTCAGCATCTGTCTCAATGATGAAGACATGGTGACAAAACAACTCTGAATATAATATAATGACCAAAAAAATATTGAGCTTTGTCTGCATTCAATTTTATAATAAATTTCTGTAAATCAAACTCAGTTTGAAAAGCTTATATTGGTTCTGGGGCTCCCTAGAACCCCAGAACCTATCGACGTTGACCCCAATTAAGATATTGGAGGCTCCAGGCCAGATTTTTTCAGGGCCCCTCTTGTAGCCAAACATTACAATTTTTGCCACTTGTGAAAACATTTTTAGCCATTTTGGGACTCCCAAATAGCAGGGGCCCTAGGCCACAGCCTATTCAGCAATCAGCCTAAACGTGGGAAAAAAGGGCCCACGGACCATCTTCCGTGTGCAAAAACCAAACCTTGGCACGGCATGGAGCAAAAAGGAGAGAAAATGGAAAATCCCTGAAAAAGAAAGGGAAAAGAAGGAAAACGTCCTGACCTAAGGGATCCTGAAAAAGAGCCAAGAGAAGTTTTTTGTTTAGGATCTGGATGGGGGGGGGGGAGGAGAGGAGAGTCGGGAAAGGGCCCGAAAATTTTTGAGCTTTGTTTTAATTCAATTTTATAAACTTTTTTCCATAAATTAAACTTGATTTGAAAAGCTTATATTGGTTTTAGGGTCCCCTAGGGCTATAATATCATTCAAGATCATCTAATATGGAGTTTTTGGAGCAATAGTAAAAAAATTCCGGGGGAGAGTCCTGAAAACCTAATCTTCCTATCATTTTTAAATATGGGCCCTGTTTGCTTTTCTAGGGCTTTTATTTAGAAAAATTTTCGGGGAGGGGACTCGAGCCTTTTGTCATCCCAATATCACCAAAAATCGCCTAAAATTTGGGATTTTAAAAGTTTGATTTAGAAAAAATCCCGAGAGACCCCCAGAACCTTATCTTTCTTGTCAGAACATCAAAGACAATTCAATTTCAGGAGTTCAATTTTGAAAAATTTCCAGGGGAGAGCCTACGAACACCTGTTTCCTTGAAATTGATGAAGAGAATCTAAAATTGCGTTTTGGGAGCTTCAATATCAAAAAAATTCCTGAAGTCTTATCTTTCACCCCCTTCCCTTTATATAACATCCTAAAAACGCATTGTGCACCACTTTCCATTCTGTGAGGGCAAGGGATGGAAGGTTTGGAACTTTGCCCCGAAACTTTTTGAAATCGAAGATCCAAAAAAGAAACTTACTGATGGAAAACAATCACATTTTAAATACTTCAATTTCAAAAAAATACAAAGAAGGTCACCAAAACTTTCCCTCTTTTTAATATTGAATTTTTGGAACTTAAATTTTGAAAATTCTGGGGCAGAGTCCCCAAATTAATCCTCTCTTCTAACGTCATCAAAGGTTGCCTACAATTGAATTTTGAGGAGTTTTATGTAGAAAAATTTCTGGGGCAGGGTCCCTCCAATTTTATTCCATCTTCTAACATCTTCAAAAGTGGCCTACAATTGGCAGAGTTCCGAATCTCATCCTTTAACTAATGTCTTCAAAAATTTGAATCAGTTGAGAAATTTCCGGGGATAACCTCCGAGCGCCGTTGTTTTAACATCATCAAAGATCTTTTATAGTTGCATTTATCAAGCTTCAATAATAATTGCAGGAAGAGAGTCACTGACCTCTTTCCATTTCGTTACAAAAAAAGAATTATAATCACGCCTTTAAAACTTCAAATTCGACAAATTTAAGACAAAGAGTCTTGAACCTTCATTATTCCAAATATAGTCCAAAAATCCGCTTGCTAAACTAACATTTTAGAAACTCTCCCCAATCCCATGTTTTTGTACAAGTATTGTATTTTCAATTAAATTCATATTTCTTATTCTTTTTCTCTTTATTATGGTGAACTCTCCTGATTTCTGCCGACTAAAAACTCAATATACCCTCCTCCTCTTCTTTTTCTCTCTCCCTCTATATATAAGTCTGTGTGTTTATGTTTGAAAATAAATTGCAAGGCTGACAAACTTGAAAAATTGTACAGTCGGACCCCGATTTAACGAACCCCTTTTTAACAAATTTCGCGATTTAGCGAATTTTTCTTTTTCCCTGACTAAATGAAGGCAAAAACCCCCATTTACCTAATAATAAATCCCAATTAACAAATTATTTTAACAGCCAGGAAAAAACTTTTTGATAATTGGAGCTTGTTAATATTGAATTGTTTTCTAAATATTATATCCATACTGTCCGAAGCAGAAAGACTTTTCTTGGAATTAGCAATTTTTGACGGACGAGGGGGCAACAAACCAATATTGATTATGATGCAGAAAGCAATAATGAAACTCCCATTAAAACCTACTTTTTCAAAAGCTTTACATGATCCAAGAACTAAAAACATATCTCATTCAGCAGGCTGAAATTAGCACAGTATTTTCTTCTCTCCATAAAGTCAAAAGAGAACTATTTCGAATCAAGTATCAAGGAAATCGTCAAACATCACTCAGTAGTTTAAAATTTCACATTCCTAGTGTGTAAGAAGTTGAGGAAAGAATAAAAAGTGTACACTTTCTAATTATGGATATTTTTGCGCTGTTGCTTATAAGGGGTTTTAGATAAGCTAAGTGCAGTTCTAATTTTTTTTTTCACACGCCGATATTAGAAATGACCCCGATTTAACGTATAAAAGTTTTGGTCTCATTGAATTCGTTAAATCAGAGTCCAACTCTACTCCAAATATAGATTAATACAATTTTTAGAAGGGGACTCAAAGCCAGATTTTGCCGGGTGGCTCGAAAATTTGAAGTTATACACATCAACTCTTTATACTTTAATTTCCTAATAAAAATTTCCTTCGAAACTGTAAGGGTGCAGTTTAAGAACTTCCTGCACTTTTAGCAGGCAAATGAATCTTCTTTTAATCACATTACTACAGAAAAACTTCCACGTCTTCTGCGTGAACAAATCTATCTTATGCTCACATTAAACCACACCATCAGCAGAACAGAAACAAATGATAAGAGCCTGATTGATTGATTGACTTGCTCTTTAAGCAGTCACCGTTACCCTCATATGCAACTACGTGATGTCGTCAAATTTTACATATTATACATTGCATAACCAACTCAACTCGATTAACATTTAACTGTTTTCATTTTAAATTTGTTTCATGCTATGCAGCTAGCCAAAAGTTCCTCAACTCTTGAGCTCTGACGTCACGTCCGCCGTGAAGGACAAAACACGTGATTGATCATTGGGTGTTTAGACACTTGGGGGATTTTCGCTCGCCGGTTATTTATTACATTGAAAATGGAAATCTTTTCACATAATGTGAATCAGAAAGTAAGTTACATATTCATACTTGCCAAACTTTGAAGAAAAAAACAGGAGATTCCCTAAAGGTATATAGGTGATTCACCAGCAACATATTTCAGAACAAAATTCTGAAATTATGCTTTTAAATAACATAAATACTAAATTTCAAGAGAGCTGGGGATTTTTTGCAGATCAAAACTAATACGTAGCAGCAAGAAAAATAAAAAATACTGCAAAGGAAAAATCATAATGAGTGAATTTGCTTAAAGTTTCATACATTCCCCAGTTTCAACCAAAACAGTCGCTACAAAAATTTAATTACTAAAATCCAAAATATAAATAAATAAATAAATTAAATAAAAATCAATATTTTATGAAAATAAAATATAAAATAAGTAGGTATAGGGTAGCACATGTTAAAACACCTTCAAGCTTTCAAAATAATTGAAATATTTTCAAAATGCAAAAAGATTGAAATCTGCAGCAATTTTCGGCAAAGCATGTGCTTTGTTGAACATGCAAAGTGAAAAGCTTCCAAAAATAAATTTTACTAAATGAGTTATTAATTGGAAAAATTCTTTTCCCTTGACATTGATGGATGACTAGAAAAGAGCACTATCTATTGAAAAGAAAATGACACTTTTTGATGATTGATTGAAAAAACTGCAAAAACGGGAGAAAATGGTAAAAACAGGAAATCGGGAGATGGAAGCAAAAAATGGGAGAATCCTGTTAAAAACAGTAGAGTTGGCAAATATGCATATTTTAAAAACTTTTTAGCTTTTTGTGAAATTGCTACAAGGATATTAAAAATAAAGGCTTAAACGTCAAGAAGGTACAATCGCAAAATCTTGCATATAAGACGAGTGACATCTGATATGCAACTGATCCAAGTTTGTGTGTCATTGTGCATAACCATTTACCCTACAGTATCGGTACACAATCCAAAAAATGATGCTACATAAACCAGTGCATAATTTACGATTTTAAATGTTACAAGTATATCTTGATTGTTGGAGAACCTTAATGAACGTAGGATGCCAGGTAGATGAGTTAGAAAATGTTTCTCACAGTTGAGCGAATTTACAGTATAGATGGAGGGGGGGGAGGGGGAGCATAAATGACATTATTAATAAAAAAAAGAAATAAAAATAAAAAACAATCTACTATAAGAGTAAAACAGTGAATTTCATTTCAGTGAATTATACTTTGGCAAATAGTGGCCAAAAAAAAAAAGAGAAGATCAAAATGAAAAGCTTCAGTACCTTCCTGAGCTGAACACCTGGACAACAGTTCCCACAACACGAGACCACAGGCATACATGTCTATGCGGAGAAAGGCATCCCGATTGAAATTTATAGCTCCTTCTAAAACTTCCGGTGCCATATACCGACGAGTTCCAACCTGCGAAAAAAATTCAAGAATGACTATGTTTCAACATTCAACTAAATTCTAAAATGAAGCATAAAAATATAGTACATAATGAAATTTCCTTCATACTAGTTGTGAAGCTGTTTTGCTCACTTGATAGCTTCAAAATGTATGTTTGTGAACTAATTTTTTGTTTCTCTTTTGTCTTCCTCATTTGCACTTTTAAGTATGTTCCGTCATTTTGCTTCTCATATTATGGTACAATATTACAAAGGTATGGGTGGCGGGCTCTCGGATGCCAATGGTAATACTTGTACTAAGTTTTCAATATTTATACACATCAAAAATCTTAGAAGAGTTTAAAATTCCAAGCTTTTGTTCTTAAAAAAGAAAATAAAAGCATTTGCACAATTTATAAGATGGGGAGACAACCAGCCCAAATTACCAAATAATTAAGACTAAAATTAAAAAATTCCCCTTCACCCAAAAATAATCGTGCATGAACCAAAAAATGTTTTTCTTAAGTATGAATTCAAATAAATGTGAATATTGTATGAAAAAATAAGAAATACCTGTCCATGTGCTTCACCAGGAGGCTGTCCTTGATAAAATACTAAAGCTAAACCAAAATCAGCTATACAAGCCGTCATGTCGTTTTTTATTAAGACATTTTTGCTCTTGAAATCTCGATGAGCAATAGCAGGCTTATAACCACTACCTTTTGTAGAAGGAAGTTCTTCATGGATATGCATCAATCCTTTAGATATAGAGTCAGCAATACATAGTACGTCACTCCAACTTACCAAGTTTGCCTGAAATATGTTTTAAAACAATGAAAACTCAAAATACTTAAACATAGTTTGATGTTACTTAAAATATTTCAAACCATGAATCAAAATTGTTAAACAAACTTTTAATACCAAGTAAACTAAACAATTGAGTTGAACAAAAGCCAATTTTTTAATGCAAATGAATCGGTTGTTATAGAAAGGACATAAGTCTCATTAAAGAAACTAAAATTCTTAGGGGATTCAAAAAGAAAAAAGTTTATTTCATTCATAAATTAATTAAATTCTAGAAGAATTTTAGGATTGATCTAGCCATAAGTAGAATCATTACCTTACCTTAAATTATGTTTCATTTCATCACTGAAAATTAAAATCTGTGTTAAAAGGACTTATACCTTTTCTGTACTCGATAACCTGAAAGTCTAGTTGAGAGTGATAAAATCTAAATCAAGTAAAACAGATTTATATTAAACTGATTTATGATTATTGAAATCAACATAACTTTAAGAGTAAGACACCACTTTAAATATTTTTGCACTGTTATCAGCAGAAAATAAACCAATAAGTCAAATTTTCGGTGTTATTTAATACCCCCCCCCCCCCCCCCCCCCCCCCCGCAAGAAAACATTAAAGTACGTGAATTTACAGGTTGGGAATACACAGAAGGTAATATAATCAAGTAACAATGTTACTTTTTTTCTCTCATAAAAAGTTCTGATCTTTCTAAACATGAAATTTGAAATTAATGCCTGTATAATTTAATTAGCACATCATAATAAAAGCAATAAATCAAATCTACAAAAAAATCATAAAATTATTTGACATCAGTAAAATACTTGTAAAAAGTAATACAAGCCAAAACAAGAAAGTATTGAGGAAAATATAGAACCTTTAGGAAATCACAAAGTGAACCTCTTTCATGATATGAAGTTACGAGCCAATATTCAACATGGTATGGTTCACCTCGTTTCTCTAAGCCCAAAAAGTTTAAAATATTTTCATGTTTCATTTGTGGTAGCTGGTAAATCTCTTGTTCTACCATCCAAGAATTCTTGTCCTATATAAGTAAAAATTACATTTTTAATGTCTTACATTAATATGTTACAAAAAAGTCATCATCAAAGACATAAAAACTCATACTTGGGGAGGAAAAATTTTCACAGCAACAACTTCGTTATTAACTGTAGCTTTCCAAACAGCACCAAATCGACCTTGAGCTTTAACTTCAATTAATTGTATCGGAAGCAGGCCAAGTAATGGCGAAGGTGGTGGAAGAGGAGATGGATCTGTAGTTGGCAGTTCATTAAACAGAGCCATCTTATGTCTGCGGTAAAACCAATATCCAAGAGCAACAACAATTGTTATTATGAGAAATGGCAACAATGTAAAGAGTAAAATATTCCTAACTTGGCGATTACTCGATGCCATATGAATAGGTGCAGCAGTACTTGGCTTCGTAACTGTAAAAAAAAAAAAAATGAAATAAATTGATAGAAATCAAGGAGAGGAGAGCATTTTTTTAAATTTTTTATTTTATTTATTTATTTATTTATTTATTTTTTGAGCAATAGCTTTTAAAAGCTGGATCACGGAACTTGAAGATGCTTTAAATATATGTTTTTATGAAAAACAAAACATTGTAAATTTTTAATCCCACTTCTGAATAGACGAAAAACATTTTTTTTCAAAATGACTTAAGATTTTGAATAACTTTTCTTTATATGAAGGAGATTATTTGATATTTAGTCAAATCAAATAAGTCATTTTTGAAGGCTTTTTTTCAAATGTTAGAGCAAAAAGACTACAAACAGAACTATATTCCTATCAGCTATATTTTTAATAACATGGAGGGTGATCAAAATAATATATAATTCAGCATCATTTATAGCAAAGATGTCTAATTGCTTCACACAGAGCTGAAAACCATTTGAAAATATGCCAGCACTTGTCCTGACATTCATCACAAATCCATTTGTACAGATTTGAGTTCAGGGTGTTATAGGAAAGGAATTTTTGTTGTTTATTTACATTTTTAAATCATTCACATCTCGCTTTTTGATGATATAGTCTTGTTATTTTTCCTGAATTTCTACTTACGTTTTTGAAACTTAAGACTAGCTTTTAGCTGTAATATAAAATAATATTTTTTCAACAATCGTTATGTGGTTTCTGATAAAATTATATTACATATTCAATCATAAGCAGTACAAAGCATGCTGATTCTTTTTATTTTTTTTAAGAACCATTTTTTTTTTTTTTAAACTGACTGAAAAAGTTGGGAATCCTTTTCTCTTAAACTATTTCAAATATAGGATGGAACAGAGATGCCTTGGGCTACATCCGATCCGTTGAATGTTAACGCACTCAAATGAAAAATGTATTTAATAATAAGATATTTCATGTCAAGCATTTTAAATGGAAACTAAAATGAGAAAATCTCATTAATTATGACTAAATACTCAATTGAAAAATTCATTATCTGTAGAGTGTGGAAGGGGGGGATGAGGCTAGCATTGACCAGTACATATCTTTAGAGAGATTTATTAGTTACTGCGCCAGTGAGCGTGGGTTCATTGACAATTCAACGAAGGCTTGTTGAATCTGGGAGATTTGCAAGGAACATCAATTAAAAAAAAATTAATACCTGCAATGAAGAGAAAATGTTTTTAACTGGGCCAGGAAATATTAATCCTGGTCTGCACAGGACAAGAAGAAAGTTGTATTTAGTGATGAAATGCATTTTATTGTGAAAGGGTTTCAACCATGATTTGTCAAGCGAAGTGATGGAGCACTCATCAGAGAAGAACATCTTATTCTAACAGTTTAGAACCATCAGGAAGAGATGATTTGCGTTATTTTACTTCTGAAGGACCTGGCAGCTTAGTAATAGTTGAAGGGATGATGAACTCTAAAAAATACATATCTAATAACAGAAAGATAAAATTGTGCGTATGATGCAAACGTCTGATGATGGTGTTGCTGGTATCTCTCAACAAGATCTTTCAAATTATTTTTTTTTTCAAGAATAGAAATTAGTAATTATAGGGGGGGATTAATAATTATTACCAGGGAAATTAGAACTCCCTGGTAATTCCCCTGATGTAAAGCCTATTGAAAATTTGTGGAGCAGTGTAAAAAGATGTGTGAGAAAAACGGACTGCTTAATAAAGAAAACAAAGATTGGGAATGGTGGGGTGGTATGTTTTTTTGGTGGGGACAAGATCAAAAATTTATGTTATAATTTAGTGAAATCCATGCTAAGCTGTGGACAAGTCCTCATTCAAGCTAGGAGGACATATTTTGTATTAGATTGCTGTACCGTGCATGCAAGTCAACCTATACCTACTGAACAACATTGTCCCAATTAATTTGCACAGTACTGTATAATTCTTACACTGTAGTACAATTATCATGGGCCTTTTTTTTCCCCTAAAGATAAAATTTCTCATTACTTTTGATTTCAAAGGTGGGGACGCAGAATTGTACATCAGGTCATCTAGTTTCCATAAACAAAGTTTCAACAAAATAAGCCAAATGACTATCTGTGAACACAAGCATTAACTTTAGAACCTAGGTTGGCATCCAACTCCTAGCACCATAAAAGCATATACTGAGAAGTCTAAATTGAGCTTTCAGCAGTCAAGAAGTAATAAAAGAAAATGAAATCATAGATTGCACAAACCCATTTATTGATATCAAGCAGGCCTTGACCCTTTAAGACACCAGTTAGCTTAAAGCAGCACTTTGGGGGCTTACATTTTTTTTAATGGACACAGTTCCTTTACTTCATTAGAGTGGTACACTAATGAACCCTTTCTGAAAATGACCTGTTCAAAATGAGGATCTAGATCCGCCTTTGAATGATATCATAAAGACGCACAGCAAAACCAGCTTTGAAAATAATTTAAATACCTGCAGTGGTTGGAGCAAACACACTTGAAGGAAAACTCATTTTTCGATTACACATGTATCCTTCACAGCAACAAAATAACAACTGCACATTAGGACTTCGTCTTGTTTCCACGCACTCAATTTTATTGCTACATGCATCTTGGCTTCCGACCCAGCAACCTATTAAAACATTTTAAAGAAGTTATTTCAGACAAATAGTTAATAATAATAGAAGATTAATCAAATCATCATTTTACACTTTTGCAAATGGATTAATTTTATCGTTGTTCTACATTAAAACCATATACAGCTGAGAAATTTTTTTTAACAGTTTCTACTATAAAAACTAATAACAAAGCAATTAATAAATATTATTGTAACATACACAGGGTTGTCCTATTTTGTTCACCCCCAAAAAAACTGCCCTGGACAAAATGTCCTTTTGTCAAAATGTCAAAAATATAAGGTTTGAAAATAATAAATTAAACAGATTTTTCTCATTCTAGTAATATTTTTATATAAAAATAGCATACATAAATATGAATATGAACAATTGATTGCAAAATATTTTTAAGCGAAAATTTAAAAAGAAGGCATTTATGTTATGATACATAATAGTTCTTTATATTCAAGTTAAAATAAAGAATTAAAAGCCAAAGTTTAGAATTCTCAGAATATGTGTATATGTGCGAATATGTTTATAAAAATGTCACACTTCTGCAAATGGATTGAGCAATTTATAGATTATGCAGTTGGGACCTTTTGCCTGTAGTGCTTATTGCTCATGTTTTGCACAAGGTAACTGAGTAATGAATGGGGGAGTATATCTGCATTTTGGCAAATGGTCATCCTGGAAAAAGTTATGAATATGCTATTGATAGAGCATATTCTTAGATAAGATATGTATACAGTTTGTGTTCCCAAAATGTTTGATGTTTGTGTCCCCCCCCCCTTAGTAATTAGATATTATTTCAGAAAACAAAATCGTTAAAGCTAAAAAAAGATTTCAAAACTGAAGCATTAGAAAAATAAATTATAATTAAAAAAAAAACATGAACTGAATTATTGAATAAAAAAATAATAAGTAGTATGGCTTTCAAGTTTAAGAGTTAATTCAATTTTAATAGCACAGTAAAGAACACTAAGTGGGAAGATTCTAAACACACCCCTTGGACATTGTTCATGAATTAATAGCATGAACAGCTTTTCACTGCTGGTGAAACATACCAGTTAGAAACAAACATCTTAGAACTTTTATTAGAATAGTTATAACATTCATGATTGTCTCTTATAAACTTAATATTCTAAGACATTTTAGAACACATTAAGAATAAAACAAGAAAAACACCTTTTAATTTGATAGAAAGAGAATTGCTGCTGTTTTGCCACAAGACATAGCACAAATTTCCTTTCTCATTTTCTCCAGGTTTGCATTCTTCTGTGCCATTGCATCCTTCGGCATTGTGGCTATTGACACACAAGGTCTCATTATACTTTTCACAATGCATATCACTAGCAGCAGATAAAAGGATGATACCTGCAAAGAGAAAATTTAGCTTTATTACTTTAGACATAAAATTTAAGAGCATTTGAAACAAATCAACATGCAAGATTGGGCAGACAGAATCCCTATACCAGAAAATTTTCTAAAGCTTTCTGAGAGGTTTTTATAAAAAAAATTTCGTGTGTTGTAAAGCCACAAACCTTATTCTCTATATATATGCAGTGGTCAATCTGTAAAGAAATTACGTTCCTTCATTTAACTCTCCATAAAATTCAGAAACTCAAAAACAGACCTTTCGCAAAAATCCGAGACTCAAAAAGCTGTTATGAAACAATAAAGAATATTTCATTGCTATTTTTAGAAGAATGCATGATTTGAATTCCATTTTGTTTGTGTTTACAACTGAATCAGGATATCTGATAAAGATCTAGCAATATTTTTATTATAATTTTTAAATCAATGAATTATTTACCCATAACTTTTTATACATTAACATCTTTATATTTTCAATATATGAGTATATATAAATACAGTTGGCTCTCTGTTTAACGACTTTTTCCATTTAAAGAGAACATTTCATGGTCCCAGATGCTCCACTGTAGTTTTAAAAGCATTCTATTTAAGGACACATTCTACTATGATTTTTTGTGGTCCCTTGAAAGTCGTTAAACAGAGAGTCTACTGCATATATATATATATATATGAGGGTAAATCCAAAAAAACTCTGGTCAGAGCCACTATTTTCTGGTTCTTGAAGACAATTCCTTAAGTTTTAGAAGGTTTTTAAAAATATAAAGCTCAAGTTCCGGACTGCAAAGTGGGTGACATGACAATCAACCCTAAGTTCGACGTGGCCTTCCCTCCAATCGTCAAATAACTCCCTACACTACTTTCTGAAATGTTGAACTGACATACACTCACCGCCATACACCTCGGTCAACTGGGAATGAATACTACAGGTGAGAGCCCTCTTGGCATATAAAAAGGGAATACTAGAGCGAATTCCACTTAGCAGGATCAATAAATGAAACTTCTATTTTGCATGGCTGCTAAGCTAAGATTAAAAGACATAGCAAAGCTTGGCTTTGGGAGTCTTAAGTGGGTTAACAGTAGAGTTCAGCAATTGTAGGGTCATATTTTGATACATGTCTACTATCCCGATTTTGATCTGTCCAATATATTGTTCAAAACAGAAATATGACTTAAATGGGAACTAATTTATATACTGACTTAAAATTACATAATGTTTCCTACTTTTGTTCTGTGTGAGTAATGTGTGCATGCAATTTCGAGAAATAATCTGCTTTTTTAAGATAAGGACTATTATATATTTAATTTTTAATTAAAGAGGGAATGTAAATGTGAAATGGTTAAGAAAACATCTTAAAGTAACAATTAAGAATTAGACAATTATAGTATCAACAGAATTCATAGTTTTAATTTAAGTACGTAATTCATCGATTCCTGCTCAAAATAAAAAGTCTTTAAAAAGTGCCGAACCAAAGTATTTTTATGTAAAAAAATTGAAAAGCCAAAAAAACGTAGCGAGAAATCTTTTCCGTACTTTTATTTCACTAGGTAGCAGCTTAAGCACAGATTTAACATAACTGTCTCCCCCCTCCCCCCAAAACCAATTTCTGATGACATTTGTTGAACGAATGTATCCTTTCATGCTCTCTTTTGATACATGATATTGGTTTTTCCAATAGTCACTCACAACATAATTCCAAAAAATCAATACGGAAACAATGCTATAACTTGTTGAATCTGAAGGCTTCGGACATACAGTCAGACCCTGGTTTAATGATCTTCTATCTAACAAATTCCATAATTTAGCGAATTTTTCCTTTTCCCTGACTAAAATGAAGGCAAAAACCCCTACTTACCGAATAATAAACCCCGAATGAACGAATTATTTTAACAGCCAAAAAAAATCTTTTTTTAAAAAATTTGAGTCAGAAAATATTGGATTGTTTTCCAAATGATACATCCATCTTGTCCGAAGCAGAAAAACTTTTCTTGGAATCAGCCACTTTTAACGGGCAAGGGAGCAACCAGGCGATAATGAAACTGACATTAAAATTGTTACTTTTTCAAATGCTTTACATGGCCAGAAAACTGTAAAAACACATCTCATGCAGCAGACTGTAAATGACAGTATTTTCTTCTCTCCATAAAGTCGAAAGAGAACTACTTCGAGTCGAGTATCAAGGATATTGTCAAACATCTACTACTAAGAACTTTAATACTTCAAATTAACTAGTGTGCAAAAAGTCGCAGAATGCTGAATAAAAAGTCTACACTTTCTAATCATTGATATTTTTGTGCAGTTGTTTATTAGGGCTTTTAGGTAAGGTATAAGTGCATTTTTTTCACACACCCAGTGTTCGCGCTCAACTATCCGTAACCTGGGTCCCAGGGACCCATTAATGAAATAGATTTGGGTCCTTTGGTGGAAAAAATGAGTCCCTTAAATTTTAAACAGAAAATCTTAGTGTGTAAATGAATAATATAAAAATATTTATACTTGGGGGGGGGAGGCATGAAATAAAATAAATTGTTTATTTTTGCCCTAAGTTTTTGTGATTTTATCATTGTAAAATTATTTTCAAATAATACACTTGCAAGACTTAGTTATGTGAGAAACTATTTGGTCAGTTACAATGAGATTAACTCAAAATTTACTTTAAAAATGGGTTTTACCATAAAATATAAAACAAGTGCCTCTGATTGATCAAGCAAAAAGCACTCCCTTAACCTTTGTTTTCCTGGAAATTTTTCTTAGCGAAAAAAGCAAACAGAACCCCCCCCCCCCTTCCCAATTATCATTGGCAATTAGATAATAATAATAATAAATCGCAAGCGAATGAACCCAACGCAAAAATCGCGATCGCAAAAACGAAACATTTTCTCATATGAGTGTGAAAATTGCTCATTTGCAATCTTAAATCAGTATATTTGACTTTATTTTGACTCGTTCAAAATATCTGTTTTGGTTTTTGTTCTATTTTTAAAATCGCGCCATTTTGAAAATGACGCGATCGATTAATACCCGACTTTTGCAAGTCCAAATAAAAATAACCCATCAAAAAGAGATCAATTATTAGAAAAAGAACAAGGTTAAAGTGCTTTTGTATAAAATTCAAGTATTCATAAGCAATTTAACAAGAAAAATGTAAAGCTCCATTCTTAAGTTCAATCAATTGCTGATAAGAGAGAGAGAGAGACAAAGATGTCTTTACTATTAAAGATGTCTAAGCGAAAACTAAAAACCTTAGATTTAGAAAATAAAGTAAATCTTATTTATGACATTGAAAGGAGTCCAACCATCAAAAAGAAAGACTCTTCAAAAGCGTTACAAATCCATGAATCTGAATTTGAAATGAATGAAGATGTGCACCTTTCCTGAAGTAAAACTAGCTCTATTCAAGTGGTTCCAGCAGTATCAAAATCAAGACCATGCCATTCCTGTAAGTGGGTCTCTGCTGCGTGGGAAAGCAACGAATTTTGCTATATTACTGAACATAGAAAATTTCCACGTCAGAGCTGGATGGCTGGAGAAGTTCGAGACCAGACACAACTCAGGCTTCAAAACACTTCACAGAGAAACTACATATTGTGCGAAAAAAGGATTAAGTTCTGTAATTTTGTCTGTTGTATGTACATATTAAAATACTTGATGGTTTTTAACATTAAAACGCCGAAAACCGAAACTAGCGGTAAGTCGAACTTCCAATAAGTCGAAGTTTTTTGTCGGTCCCTTTAGATTCGAGTTATCGCAAATTGACTGTATTTGCCATAGAGAGGAAATACTTGGGTAGAGAGCGCGGTGCAACCCCCAAGCCATAACCAGTTCTGACAACCGCATTGCAAACTTATCTACCATAAAGTATGCTTATTAAATTAAAATAAAATAAAACTAGTTTAAATTTCAAGATTTTTTTAATCCAAATTATGCTTTTTCCAATCACGAATTGCGATAGAACCCTACTCCTTGGGGGTCTTGTTTCTACTATTGGATTTTATCGCTACCACAGGGTTCATACTCAACTTTAAAAATTAAAAGTAAGGAGTTTTGCAGGAGTTCAATTTATTTTTTAAGGACTAGTTTCTTGTTTAAAGATGCATTTCTTAAAACGTATTTCAGAAAAAATATGTACAACTCTAACATTATTTATTTTTGCTTTCATTCAATACATTGAATGCAAAAACATACTAAATTTACAGAAAAATATGTATTTACTGCTTCTTAGACTTGAGTCGTCTCGGAATCAAAATCAAATACGATGGGGTGGGGGGAACCATTAAAATATGTTTTATTTTGGAAATGAATAAAAAAAGGGATAAATATTGAAAATAAAGTATTTTCTCAAAAACAAAACACGTACTAACAATTTTCTGATTAAAAAAAAAAAAAAAAGACTTAAAAAAATAAAATAATTCCTAAAATAAGAACTCTATAATAAGCCGACTGAAAGTAGTAGAGGCCAAAATAACTCCCAACTATCAAAATAATTGAAATATTTACAGAATACAAAACAACAGAATACAAACTTCAAACACAACAAATACTTTTTATCCAAGCTTGTGTTTGATTTTGGCATAGAAACATAAGGTTACTCATACGAGATTGAAATGCAGAAAATATAATTAAAACATTAGGGATTGCTTTGAAAAAATTGTACAAATTATTTTAATCTTCAAAATTGATCAAAATTTTGTAGACCATTTCAAAACTTTCGTGTGACTCTATGCTGAAACACATAGAAAACTGACTAATTTTAAGAATTTTTCTTCTAAAAAATATGAAAATTATAATTCTAACAAATATAGTGGTACTACTGTTTAGCTATGAAGTTGCTATTTTATCTATTGTATAAAATATGTTATGTTTATTCATGTTAAGTATAATTAATATCTACAAATTTTTAAACTTAAAAGAAATGATTTAAATAAAAAAAATCCGTTTTTTTTTTTTAAATCCAAAAATTGAACTTAGCTAACTACAGGTGCTACGTGCGTATTAAAAAAACACGTTAAAAAATTGAAACAAAAATAAATTTCAGCGATTCCGTTCTTAACATTCTGATATTCAACACTCATAAAGAGCATGAATTTCGTTAAAAGCTTTTCAGTTTAATGATTTTAATAAAAATACAAATGAACTTAATTTCTTTGCCTATTCGCAAGGCAAAGTAAGCATCATAAATGCAAAAAATCTTATACCCACGGCGGATGCAAAGAGATTGTTTTAACCAAAATGAAAGCATCAAAAGTCTAAAAACGGTAAATGAAAGAATTTATTAAAGCAAAAAAAAAAAAACTTTAGAATGGTACTTTAACAAGTCTACAAGATGTTATATTATTAATAATTATCGACATAATGGTCAAAATTATGGGAAAAAAATTCGGATGTGGCGAAGAAAATATCTAACAAAAAAATTGGATTACCAGTATTAATAGACGAAAAAATACTGGAATTCCGGTAAAATTTGGTAAACGTCATCACTTGTATCGGATTGGCGGCAGAAGACAATATTTTAGGTCATGTAGAATAAAAAAAATAAGGAGTTTGTAAGGAGATAATAGCAAAATTCAGGAGTTTTAAGGGTCGTTATTTTTTTTTCTTTGAAATCAGCAGTTTATAAGGAGTTTGTAAGGAGTGCACAAATCCTGTACCATAACTTGAATTCAAGTCGTTAAAATTCAAATGAATGCCTAATGCCAGGTGCTGGATGCTTGATACTGTTTTCGTGTAAAAATCATTGTGTAAAGTCAAGAAGGCTGTTTATAAATAATTCGATTCGAGGCACATGAATGCCACCGCACAGGGGAAGGGAAATGCTTGCGGAGGCCCGTGGACCAGAGTTAAGGCCCCTATAGTGGAGGAGCTGACGCATTTGCCATTTTGGAGCAAACTTGATCCAGTGCTTCGTAGCGATAGCATTGCTGCTGTTTACATTTCTTTAGCATGTGTTAAATTGAGCCAAATGGGTGGTTGTTCGGCTGTAAATTGTGCAAACAGCTCCAAAAAAGGATTTCAGCTCTTCAGATTTCCAGCAGATGCAGAAAGAAAAAAGAAATGGATAATTAATAGCCCGCAATGTGACCGGCAGCCTGGAAGGGACGCCAACTGTTTCCAAAATTTCGCCAATGTTCACCTTCGCTCTCTGACTCTCTCGTTCCCTGTTTGGCGAGTGTTTGCCAATAAAGGTAGCCTTCCCTGTTGTACGCTTGCTCCAAAATGGCGGATGCGTCGGCCTCTCCAGTTATAGGGGCTCTAGACCAGAGGACACGGATGCCATTACTGAGGAAGAGGGACATGCTTCTGGAGGCCCGTGCACCAGAGGAGTTTGCAGTAAAAGCATAGAAAAACAAAATCAAAGGACATCATAACTACTGTCAAGTGAAAACAATCGTTTTTGCTCAAAAATAAAATAATTTCAAAAGCAAAAGAAAAAAAAAGAAAAACTAATATTAGATGGCTAATTTGGTTTATGTTTGTCTGCAATTATGCATACCGTATATACTCGCGTATAAGTCGAGAAATTTTGTCCAAAAAATGAGATCAAAGGAAGGGGGGTCGACTTATACGCGGGTCAAATTTTCCGAAAAATTTTTTTCCGACCAACGAGAGCTGGGAAGCTACGAGAAATGCAGATGTGCGGTAACAGGTAGTTGCTGATAAGTTGATCGTGTGAAAAAGTAAACTTATTCAAAAATAATAACTAAAAAAACCTAAATAATACACATAAATAAAGATAATTTTATTCCTCTTTATTAAGGATCAAATCAGCAATTAACAAATATCGTGAAACGTATGAAAATATTTATCGTCAACAGTCACGCCATTCAGACTGAGAGTGCGTTCGACGAGCACGACCGGTTAGTTAATCATGTGACAGCTAATGATCACGTGCTCAAATCAACCAATCAACTGCTTAGAATGGTAACCGCTGCGGTAACCGGTTGATCATAGAACAAAGCGGTTAGTAACTGGTTACTTACCGGTTGACCGGTGAGGTTCGTCGAACGCATCCTCTGATATCATTGACGATTCTGCAGCCGCCGATGTATACGATGACGCGGTGATGACGGAAGCGGACTTTAATGAACTTTTTTTTTTGCGTCCGACTCGGAATCCGAGTTTGAAGGCTTTTAGAAATGTTTTCCTATTTAATTCCTATTTTATTTGTAAATAAATGTGTTCATTATTTTGAAATTTCTTTGAAAATAATTCGCAATGTTTTTGGAAAGTATGGGAGTCGACTTATACGCGGGTTTTAGATTTTTTCTCTGAAAAAGGGGGGGTCGACTTATACGCGAGATCGACCTATACGCGAGTATATACGGTAAATGTATAGTTAATATCTTTCCTGATATGTGATTTGATAAAATAATAATCATGGTAACTCATTACGTCATAAATAAAGAATCTTGCATGCATTTACCTTACGTACCAGTACAACCCCAAACTGCTAAAAATATCATTACAAATTACAATTTATTCAAGCTACTTTTTGCTATCTTAGTCCCTTCAGTAACTGATAAATAATTTTCTCATTAAAATGGGGTTGTTTCCATTAGTCAAAAGTTGAGATGGATGAAAAAAAGCTGATGAAACTATCGCGTGCGCCAAAATATGCGATTAACGCCAAATGTTGCAGTTTTCAATCACGTGGTTTGTGGGGAGCTCTGGGGTGTTTCTCCAGTAGGGGAAAAGGTTAACTGGGTTCCTCTACGTAATTTCAACTCGATGGTATTTGCTCTTCTGAACTCCGATGCATTTTGCAAATTCATTAATAAAACTTATAGCTTACTGAATAGGATTGACATTGGAATCTAACAAAACGAACTAGTTAACTATCCTGTTAAATCAAGAAAATAACTCTGCTTTATAGAATCAATAACGTCAGTTCATTTAATCAAAATAAACAAACAACCTGTTTTTAGAGCATTAACATCGCCGACCATATAGCGCTTAATAAAATCTTACTTTCCAGCGATGATGCATCCCAAAAAAAAAAACACCATCTACCAATGATGAAACGAAAATACTTGTAAAACACCTTGAAAATTTCAATGGTGTAGTCTGCACCATGATGCAGACAGCACCAACAATCACTCAATAATTTATCGGATAAGATGAAATTAGGTTAACATGAAATAGTTGTTGTGGTCCCCTCAATTTCACATCAACAAGGTACTACTATAATGGTTAAGGTCAATGTTATCACTACTGAGAATAATGTAGCTCAAATACAAGCTAAAGCAAATGAAAGCTATAATTCAAGAGATGTCAATCGAACATTTTGAAGCCAGGCGAGCAAATGACGACATTTTTTAGGTCCACGAGTACTCCTCGAAAAACAACACTACAAGAATCAGACAATAAGAGTGCTCAAAGCAAATTAGTCAACTTCTTTGGCACTGAGATATAAAAAACAAAGAGATGTATGATTTTTTTTCACAAATTTTTCTTTTTGAAGCACTCGGTTTTAAGAAGATAATATTGTGGCCAATACGCACGCGTCACAAGCTAAATTCAGAGCGTGTTTTCTCGACACACACATACTAAGTATTAAAACATATACATAAATAATAATTTCACCGAGTCAGGTGTGACCCTCCCTCACATTGATAAATAGACACACATAGTATCAATATCTGCAACGAAAAGAGCTTTCCTTCCAGTTGATATGCAAAGAAATAAAGCGATTTCTTTTCAATGCTTACCATTAGACAGACTGAGAAGAAAATGAAGAGCAAGAAGAAAATACGGTAAAGAATATCTGGAAATTGGCCGAATCGTTCGTGTTCTAAGAGTGTTAATAGTAGCTACGAATAACATGCTGACATCTTCCTAAGCATGCATTCAGATTTCACAACTAATCCCAGATGTTAGAAACTTATTTACACATGGATGCTGTAGAACGCGTTTTATGTTTGTACACAACAAGATCTGAGCAGACCTACAGCGGGCTCTTTTTGGTTTAAGTACCAATAAAACCACAAAAGAAGGCTGATCTTGAGGCGAGTGACACACATCATCACTTGTAAATAATTTGGTAGCACGTTTAGAAGTGCATGCTGGCCTTGGAACGAAAACAAACCACACAATTACATCAATGTTTCTTTTCCATTATAACAACAATGGCGTTGTTTTTAGTCTACGCATCCTCAACTTCCCGGATGAATTTTCCAAAGGTTGCGTTCGAAGAAACTCACCGGTCGACCGGTAAGTAACTGATTACTAACCGAATCGTTCCATGATTAACCGGTTACCACGGTGGTGATCATTCTAAGCAGTTGATTGGTTGATTGGAGCACGTGATCATAAGCTGTCACGTGATTAACTAACCGGTCGCTCTCTTCTTCTTCTTCTTCTTCTGGAGTTCCCGGAAGAAAATATTGTTGAGGACTGCGTACAGCGCGCTTTGCCTCCCTTTCGTATCTTATTTTGAATTAAAAACAGTTTTGTTAAGGCAGATCTTTTTATAGCCGTCTTAAATATATTAAAAATTGCGTAGAATTATATATATTTATATATATATTTATTTATTTGTTTATTTATTTTTGATGGGTGAAGTAACTGCATTAATGTGAGTAAAATATGCAAATAACTGAAGTAATCTGACAGTATAAAAGTAGAGCAAAGAGAGGTCGGGATCAGAAGAGGGCGAGGATAGCCCTTCCGTATCTTGGATCCCTAAGCAAATCCAGACTAAAAATGTCATTTGAACATAAGTTATTGGCCTTTATAGTTTTTATAATAAAGTTCCTTTGTTCAATGTTTTTACTACAATTCCATATTACGTGCTGGGTATTTTCAATTTTTTGGCAGGTCTCGCAGCTGGGGGTATTTGATTTCCTTAGTTTAAACAGTTTTTCTTTAGTTAAGAAGGAATCGGTTAGGATTCTATTCAATTTTGTTTCTTCGCTTCTGTTCTTAATCCACTTATACTTTTCATTGATTGAGTTTACAATATTTTTGTATTTGGAGAAATATTTTGATCTCTCCCATATGATTTGCAACTCTTTATTCCTCTCTTTTTTTATATAATTTCGCGTGTCATTCCATGTACAGATAGGAGACATAGGTGTCTGGGAGCATGACTCTGCTTCTTTGGCTAGTTTGTCCGCTTCTTCGTTGTCTGGAATTCCCTTATGCCCAGGGACCCATACTATTTTGGTTTTGTTCTTTTTTGAGAGTTCCGATAAGTGGTGTCTAGTGTTGTATACCAGTAGGTCTTCATTTTCGTTTTCTTCTTTTAGTGCTGTAATGGCACTTAGGGAATCGGATAAAATAATATTTGGGGAGTCATTTTTAATAAGGAATTTTGCAGCGTACCAGATAGCCCCTAGTTCCGCCGTGTAAACTGAACAGATGGGTGGGATTTTTATTTTCCTTTTTAATCCTTCCTTTTTGTTATAGATAGAAAATGCTGTATTATTTGATTTTGAACCATCAGTGGCCCAGATGTTATAATTGGGGTGTTGTGTTTTGAATTCTTCAAAGGTCTGCCTGATGATGTAGTCTGGGTTTGGTTTTTGAAATTCTTTGTTCTTCAGGATATACTCGATGTTGCTGATGTCTGTTTCCGATTTTATGTATTCTTTACATATGCAATTTTCGTTCGCCCTGGTTTCTCTTTCTATTTTTTCAAGGTTAGTGACTATTTCAAACATGTGTGGTTGGTTTTTTTGGAAATTTTTGATTGAGGTGATATAATTTTTATTCTTTTTAAATTTTTGTTTGCTGATGTATTTTATGTAATTCCATTTGATGCGGGTTTCTATGTTTTCTGTATCTGTAATGATCCTGATTAATTTATTTGGAGCGAAGGTATTAACCCCTAGTGCTTTCCGTAAAGCTTTATTTTCTGTTGTCTCAATTTGTTTTTGATTCGCTTTTGTATCTTTGACTCTGATTGTAATTCCGTAATAGGGAAGTTTTCGATTTTTCAATTTTATTTTTATATGATAGAGTAACATGTATGAACATCATAGGCGAAAAAAATTTTGCGATACGATAAGTAGTTTTTTTAAATTAATTTTTAAAATTCAAGCGCCTGTGACGTCAGATGGCATAGGAAGTGACGTCCGATAGGAGAGAAACGCTAGCGAACCGGTTCCCATGTCATGGGAGAAATCGAAGAACGTGCATTCGACTTCGAAGATGAAACGTAAAAGGCTTATCTCCTCGCGTTTCTGGAACATTAAACCTCTCATCCTCTCGGAAATATTCGAATTTCACCATTGATATTATTTGAGGAAGATTATTTAGATTGTGCTTTAACGAATCCGGCCTCCATAGTGTGTTCAAATGGATTATTGAATTTCTAAAAAATAAAAATATCAGCGCGCTCAAAATGTTCCTAGCGAAAACAAGGGATCTTCGGCGGAAGGCTGCCCATTTCCGCCCTGTGACGTATGCTCGTGACGTTTCAGAAGAGCGCACTTTTGCGCGTGGATTTTTAAAAATTCATTAAAAATCAACCACGGTGTTTTAAAATTCGGCGATGGTGAATTTTTTAGTTTTGAGGGTCAATTAACAATATGCAATAGCCAAAATATGAACATTTAATAGGTTGCAACTTCCCTATTGGCTTTAGCTATAATTGTTTGCTTTGTGACGTTGAGAATATTAGCGTAACTGGCGCCAGATTGAATGCTCCCAAGCCAATTTATTACATGCAGCATTTTCTTCATTTTTCCATTTAGGTAATTTGTATGAACATTCCACTTTAGGTTGTTTTGAAAATATGTTCCTAGGATTTTGTGATTTGTTGTCCATTTGATGCTTGTTCCCTGTAAGTTAAATTTTGTGGAGTTTTTCTCGTTTTTAGGGGAGAAGTCAATTAAGACGGTTTTTTCTGTTGAGATAGTTATTTTGTTTTCCTTACTCCATTGTTCCAGGGATAATAAGTTTTGGTTTAGCTTTTCCTCTGCTTCGTTTTTGTTCTTCCCGGATACAATGATTGTCATATCATCTGCATAGCAAAATATTCTTCCTTTCTTTATATAATTTCCGATGTCGGAAATAAAACAGTTAAATAGAAATGGTGATAAAATTGACCCTTGGGCTATTCCTTGGTTAATTATGGCTTTTTCTGAATTCCTGTTGTTCCAGCTTATTATTATCTTTCTATTGTGGAGGAAATTTTGAATCCATTTTATAATTTTGTAGTCTATTTTGAATTGTATGAGTTTTTGTATCAGCTTTGGTATCCAAACGTTGTCATAAGCTCCTTTTATGTCTATGGCGATGGCGTACACAAATCTTTTTTTTCCCCTTAAGTAATAAATTAAGTTGTAAAGGTCATAAAGATAATCTTCCGTACCTCTTTCTTTGACGAAGCCATATATGTAGTTTGGAAACACTTTAGTTTTTCTTCTATTGATTCTGTATAATATTATTTTCTCTATTAGTTTACTGATATTTTGGGTTAGTGCAATAGGTCTATAATTGTTGATCTGTTTGGGGTTTTTCCCAGGTCTCTTAATTGGGACTATTTTCGAAATTTTCCAGTCTTCGGGAATTTTGGCAGTTTGAATGCTTTGATTAAAGACGTTTCTTAATACTTCCAGTCCCTCATCTGGTAGAATTTTAAGAACTTTGTTTGAGATTTGGTCTGGGCCTGGGGCTTTGTCCCTTGTTGTTTTAAAGGCTTTTTTTATTTCTTCAATGGTAATTTCCTCAGTCATTATAAGTTCTCCTTCTTGTTGAGATATGTTGACTGTGTCGACCGTTTTTTTTGTATTGTCACTGTTAGAGAAATGTTTCGCAAATAGATTTGCCTGTTCTTGAATATCTGTTACCTTGGTTCCATTGATTTCTGTTGTTAGGTTGTTGTTTGTGTATTCCTTTTCTAGATTTTTTTTAATTCTGTTAACAGTATTGTAAAGCTCTTGGGGGTTGTTTATTTTATAATTTTGTTTTCTCCAGTATTCTCTTCTTGCTTTTTTGATATGGTGTTTGAGTACGGCGTTAGCTTTCTTGTAGCTAATCCAGTCCTCCAAAGAGGCGGATCTTCTTGCTTTGTTTCTCTTCCTATCTCTGTCTGTTTTTAATTTTGCGCATTTTGGATTCCACCAAAAGTTGTTGTTCATTATTTTGTAACTTATGCTGACAGAATGTTGTCTGATCGTTTCTTTTATGTTTTTGGTTATGTGGTTGTATTGAGTGTCTATGGTATTTAGTGGAGAGTTCGTGGGAAGTTTGTTTTTTAGATCCTCTGTGATGTTTTTCCAGTTTTTGTACGATTTAATAATATAGGTTTCGCCTTTCTTTTCTATGTTTGTTTTTATTAAAAATGGGTAATGGTCGCTGCTTCCATGTTCATCCAGGCGTATCCATGAGAAAATTTTATTATTACTGTTATCTATTATTGCTAAATCTAGGATGCCATCTTCTTTGCCTTTATTTATTCTGGTTGGTATATTTTCGCTTAGTATATGTAGATTATTGTCTAGGACCCAATTTTCTAGTTTTTTCCCACTAGGGGTGGTAAGCCTGTCTCCCAAGCTTTGCGCTCTGCTATTAAAATCTCCGACGAAGATTGAAAATTTGTCGGTAATATTGTTGAGTTCCCCGATCGTCGTGTCGTTGAAAACTCATGGAGGTCTATAGCAATTAATTATTTTAAAGGTCCTTTTGTGGAGAACTACGTGGATCATCAAGGATTCCATGCCATGGATATCGCAAGGAATACTATAAGAGGGTAAATTGTCTTTGACATATGTACACACTCCTCCATCTTTATGGGGAAAGTCCTTTTCCTTACTATAAACTGTGTATCCTTTAAGTCTGGGTATTTTGCTATCGGGTAACCATGTCTCTTGAATGCAAATGATGGGGGGGGGGGGGGGGGGGGGTTGGACCAAGCGACAATGAATTTGAGAAAATCAATGTTGGCAAGAAGACCTCGTAAATTCCAACAAAGAAGAAAAGTAGTCCACGACGACATTATGACGACAGAAAAAACAACAGAACACAAAACAGCGAGACTAAATATCTCCCGTATCTAATTCAATGTCTTCTGTGTGAAATTCGTTTTGTTCGAATGGGCTCGAGAAAGATAGATCGGTGAGTGATCCCTCGCTTGTCACTCAGTTATTCAGTTTGAAGATTTCTATTTTTAATTTCTCTATTTCCGCGCTTTTTAGGTTGCAGCTTTCGCATTGATGTGATTTAATTTGATTGGTTAATGTTATCAAAACTTTTAATTTTTCGATTTCAGCTCTCAGTTCTTTGATTTCCTTATCTCTGCTATCTAATTTGTCGCTAAGTTCCGTTATAGTGATATTTGCATTGTTTTTTCTTTCTACCTTGTTGTGCCCCTTCGCAGGTTCTTCTGCCTTGGCAACGCTGGCCCAAGATTTATCAGGGGTGTCGGTTTTTAATTGTGTTTGGGTGGCTTTTTTGATTTTTTCTTTGTATACTGGGCAGTTTTTGTCTGTAGATAGGTGGTTGCCTTCACATCTTATACATTTGGGGTCATTTTCGCAGTTAGCATGATCCCCTCCGCATGTCATGCATTTTGTTTTTCCCTTGCAGTCTTTCTTTTGATGTCCCAATTTTAGACAGTTATAGCAAACTTTCGGTTGCTCAATGTATTTTTGCGTTTTGTATATGATCCTCCCGATTTTTACTTCTTTTCTGTCAGTTTTCCCAAGCTCTTTGACTAGAATAACTGGTATCGGCTCTTTGGATCCTTTCCTGTTGAACCTTATTATTTGAGCTATTGGAACTTTGTCCTGTGTCAAGTATTCCGCTATTTCTTCCAATTTTATTTCTGTGTCGACATTTTTGATTATGTACTTTGAGGTTACAGTCTCGTCAATTATTCTGGTAATGATTTCCGTGTTGCAAATTTCTTTGGTTTTAGAGATATTAATCACTGTATTTAAATTCTTGGTTGTAATTACTAGGTTTTTTTTGCCTGTAAGATTGATGGTGTCATCCGCGGCAATTATCTTGTCTAGTTGCTCGTTGAGGGTTTTAGTGTTATTTGTAGGGATTTTGTTGACAACGCCTGTTATTATCAGTTTTATTGTTTCACAGCCATTTTTGAATGCTATTTTGGCTTTTTTTACTATATTTATTGCCGGTTCATAAACGTTATTGTCAGTTTTTATTTCTTTTTCTCTGCTACTTGCAGATTCAACATTCTCTACTTTTCTTTTGGACGAATTTTTCATGTTGAACTCTCATAATAAAAGAAAATCGGGACTTACCGAATGTGGTTCTAATAAGAAATAAATCAGTAGAGTTACCTCCGCACGTGTCGAACGTGCAGACAAAAATATTACACCTCCGTACGCAACCTTGTACAGGTTCCTCCTTTCCAATACCAACCGGTCGCTCTCGATCGAGCTTGTCAAACGCAACCATTAATGGAGAAAGAAATTCCTGGAGAAAACATACCTTCGCATCTGATTAAAGATACTTTCACTTTAGAATAGAGTCCCTGACTCTACTTTAGAAAGAAGAACACCTCGGCAACACCTGACGTATGGGAGACTACCGCGTACAGCGGCTCCCAAAAGTGTTCGTACACTTTGAAATTTTTTACTAAAACCAAAATAACGCAAACTGAATTCGAATATGAAGTCCAATATTTTTTCACATCATTCCTATGTCATTTTAAATACAACCCAGTAGTTTTTTCAAAATATTAGGGATCTTCTTTTTGAAATGGGTCAAAAAACGAAGAGAAGGAGAAATAATATGCCACACAGTCATCGTACACTCAAATATTTTGGAATAATTTATGATTAAAATTATGATATGTCGTTTTTTTATTATTTTTGCATTGTGTTGACCCTTAAAAGTCCTTTGGCTTTAATATTTTGTTTATTTATTTCTTAATATTGTGCTTATTACTTTAAACATTACTTTAAACTTTTTACATTGATTTTCAAAAAGCTTTCGATAAGGTACCGCATGTTGCTCTACTTTGCAAATTAGCTGATATAGGAATAGGAGGGAAAACTTTCATTTGGGTAAAAAACTGGCTGACCGGAAGGAAACAAAGGGTAGTTGTAAGGGGAAATTATTCTAATTGGAGTGAGGTTTTAAGCGGGGTTCCTCAAGAATCAGTGTTAGGGCCTGTTTTGTTCATTGTTTTTATGAACGATATTCACAAAAATATTTCTGGGAACATGAATTGTTTTGCTGATGATGTCAAAGTTATGGGGACTGTAGATAATGAAGAACAAGCAAAACAGCTGCAAGAGGATCTAGATCATATTACGGAGTGGGCTGATAAACGGGGTATGGCTGTTAATGTTGGGAAATGTCAAGTGCTACATTTAGGGCATGGAAATAAGTGTACAAGTTATTATTTGCAAGGTTCAGTCATTAGTCAGGCAGACAAAGTTACTGATCTGGGGGTCTTAATAAGTCAGGATTTAAAGTTTAGCCAACAGTGCAGCATTGCTAGTAACAAGGCCAATAAGATGCTTGGGTTTATCAATAGATCTATTTCAAACAAATCTAAAGAAGTTCTTCTGCCCTTATACAGAAGTTTGGTAAGACTTCATTTGGAGTATGCTGTTCAGTTTAGGTCTCCTTATCTTAAGAAAGACATTAATGTATTGGAAAGGGTTCAAAGGCGAGCTACAAGGCTAATAAATGGACTTTCTCACTTGGACTATGATTCCAGGCTTAGAAGGTTAAAAATGTACAGTCTTGAGCAAAGAAGAGACCGAGGGGACATGCAACGTGGAGACGGCTTTCGCTATAGGAGCAATCGTGGTCGCCGGTGATGGTGCGGAGGGTGGCGGTGGGAAAATAAAGTGATAGGACATTAAAACAGTCAAGTGAGAACAATAAGCAATCGTGGTTGTTCAAAAAGGTCAAACGGCAAAGTTGACAAAGCGTGATCGAAGATTTACAGTTAAGAAATTTATCAAAAATACACATTTGAGTCCTGTAAAAGTTTCTGCAGAGTTAAATTAAAATTTTTACATTTAATTTTCACCTAAAATTGTTCGTCAAGTTCTCTGATAGCTGGATTAAATGAGACCTCTTCCCGCAGCAATTTTCTTGGCCGTGCGAAAAACAGAAAGCTTCCGCTTTTCGTCGCAAAATCAATGATAAATAAGTTCAAAACGTTTTGGAATTACGTCTGTACTCCGCCATTTCGGTCGCTCTGTTCTCTTGCGTTAAAATAAACTGAAAAAGAATTAACTGTAACTCTTCTTATTTATTTACGAGCGACGTGCATTATTATGTGTTATGCACGTGTTAATTAGCTGTGAGCTGAGTTTTCTGTTCACTTTCTGGCTGTAATTATTATCCTTTGAAAAATCTAAAGGAAAAACTATTCGCGCATCTATCGCTGAACCGATCCTTCATGTGGAGCTTACCAAGAAAAGAATCGTGATTATTTAACATGAATGGTAATTTCGTCTCATTTTCAATATGCTTTTACTGATGAAGCACAGTTGTCTAAATTCTGCTAAAATTTAATGACCTGTTTTTGGGATGCACCGAATAGCAAGTATTGGGCTCGCATTTTAAAGCTAATATTTACTTTCTTCTCATGCAAACTTAAATATACAAATACAAATGTGATGACCAGCAACAGGCTCCTTGGCTCCCGGCGTACTGGGCCGCCGGGATACCGGGAAAATTCCCGGTGCGCCGGTGCCTTAGTGCGCCGGCGCCTCAGTCTTTTTTTTTAATGAATTTTGTACCGGATATTGAGGCGCCTGGTACCACAAGATTTATCGTACGAGATGAACAAATAAGACAACATCATAAAACTACGTATCATCCCTTTTTAAAATCAAAGTTACCTCCATCCATCGGTTTAATCAGAATCGTTAATGTAAAATGCTTTTTTCATTCCCATCCAAATCTACCTCCCTTCACCCAAAGAATAAAGTGGAATTAAAAAAAAGTAACATCAGAGGATTTTTTTTTTTTAATTTGAAGTATCAATTCGCGAATCTAACAATATGCAACCATTCAGCGCCGACTTGAACTCAGTTGAAACTATAAAACTTTCACCTAAAAGTTTTGAACAATGTCGTTGTTTCCAGATTTTTTTGAACCAAGGCGCCTGTTTCGGACATCTAACTTTCGTACGGCGTCCATCTCTCTATAACTCGGTGACAAAGCCAGGGTTTTTAGTCCTGGGGGGAGGGGGGCTAAGGGCAAAATTTTTTATGTTGTCTTGATGACGCTTCCAACGAAGCAAAAGAAAGGCAAAAACTTCGGTTTCACTAAGTGCGGACGGGGAGTGAGGCTGCAGCCTTATACACATATAGCTCCTTTCCTAGATTCGTCACTGATATAACTAATCATAACTAACAGAGAAAAATTAATAAAACTGGTATGCCTTCATTGCACAGCCCTTTATTTTTATTCATGATTCAGAAGCGCTGCGAAATTTTTCAACAGTTCATAATTCTCTAATAGTGAAGATGAAAATTTCGTGGCACCGGCGCCCCCATAAAGACTTTAAGGCACTCTAATTTACTCCTCCCCCCCCCCCCCCCCAGCAGATTGGGAAACAAAATTAGAGGTAGGAGCCATTCATTTTCAATGAGAGATTTTTTTCATTAAAAATATTTTCTTTTAAATCATTATTAAATGTAGCTCATAATTACACAAAATTGTACACGTGTATTATACTTCTCATTTTCAACTTATCACATTTAATAGCGTTAAATTTGAGCTTTTTCATAGGATCAGAGTGTCCTTTTAGTCATTTCATTTGATTCTTTTCACACTTCCACATACCTTTTCCCTTTCAGGTGCTACTTTTTTTAAAGGCGGCAAATATCACTACTACTCAATAAATTTTATTTTAAATTCAAAACATGATCAGGGGCGTAACTAGGAGAAGCAGAGGGACACCAATCCCCCTCCCTCCGAGCGCGAAATTGAAGATATGACTAAAAATATTTTTCCCCAACTTTAAATGAAAAAGAAAAAAAAAATCAATCGAAAATTAATTTTGTCGACTAAAATCAGCGGCAACCACCGTTGGGGTACGAGAGATAACTCGCCGCCTTACCCCAGCATTATTAAAGATCGCCAAAATTTCCATTTAAAGTACTTCAATTACGAAAACTTTCAGGGGATAGCACCTAGACGACCCACATCATAAAAGATCGTTTAAAAGTTAGCATATTGGACTTCAATTTCGGAAACTTACTAGAGGAGTCACCCTAACTTCAGCGAAATTATGATTCCCGAAATTATAATAAATTGTCTATACAATTTCATTTTAGCTCTTCAATTTCGAAAACTTTCCAGAAGAGAGTCCCCGAACACCACCCCGTCCTCTATCAAAGACAGAATACAGTTATGCCATTTAAGACTTCAAATGCGAAAAATTTCCACAGAAAAGTTTTGAAACGCATGCCTTTCTCTAAAAGTCAGCAAAAATGGCCTACAAATATGATATTTGAACTTCAAATTTCGAAAGCTTCCGGGGACGAACCACCGTATTCACTTTATTAAAGTTGATCTAATGTTTTGTAAAGACCTCAATTTCGAAACTTTTTCGAAGAAGCGCTTAGGGCCGTCGCCAACATCCACCAGTTTTTCGGAAATGGAGCCGCCAATTTCTGAAAGTGATTAAAAACAGAAAAAGAAAAAAGAAGAAAACCTTCGCAATCTTTAAGAATTGAAACAGTAATAATCAATGAACTAAAGAAATAAAAGTGACAAAAAGTATTTTTTCTGCCAAATTTAAAAAGAAAATGAAATCTTCGCATATTATTGAGAAACTGTTCTCTTGCGCTAAAATAAACTGAAAAAGAATTAACTGTAACTCTTCTTATTTATTTACGAGCGACGTGCATTATTATGTGTTATGCACGTGTTAATTAGCTGTGAGCTGAGTTTTCTGTTCACTTTCTGGCTGTAATTATTATCCTTTGAAAAATCTAAAGGAAAAACTATTCGCGCATCTAGCGCTGAAGCGATCTTTCATGTGGAGCTTACCAAGAAAAGAATCGTGATTATTTAACATGAATGGTAATTTCGTCTCATTTTCAATATGCTTTTACAGATGAAGCACAGTTGTCTAAATTCTGCTAAAATTTAATGACCTGTTTTTGGGATGCACCGAATAGCAAGTATTGGGCTCGCATTTTAAAGCTAATATTTACTTTCTTCTCATGCAAACTTAAATATACAAATACAAATGTGATGACCAGCAACAGGCTCTTGGCTCAGCTAGGCTGGTCATAGGCAATTTTTTAGTCCCCAATGAAGATCAATGGCCTTCTTAAAGCTATCCACCCCCCTTACTCACATAGGCGGATTTAGGCTGCGAATTCTGGGGGTGCAACAATTACAGGGATCTAGTGGGAGGGGGGGGGAGGGCGGCTTTCTTTTGAAAATTTACCTCAAAAATGCTGGTTTTGAATTGGTTTCAGAGTAAATTTTATAGCAGTTTATTGAAATGATGTGCTAGAACTTGAAACAGTTTTAATGGTTTTTCATAAAGTATATAACAATAGCCATGTTTTTTTTTTGACTTTATTAGCCATGGTTGTTTCAAAGTAAAAGAAACTGTAATGATTTTACTTTGTACCCTGTAATGTTCAGTTACAGAACATACAATTATTCAATAATACAGCACTGAATACTAAATAATTTAAGAAATGTGTTCATTTATCTTTTTTTTTCAAATGGAAAAAAGTACTCTTCTTCATACATCGCAAAATTTCTCTCGCATGGCGAAGTTTGGTGACAGGGGTGGATTCAGAAATGTTAGTAAGGGGGGGGGTCAAGTTTCAACGGCCAACGCCATATCTAAAAAAAGCACGAAAAAAAAAGTTTCGCAGGGGTTCCCAAGGGTGAGGCGCACACTCTCATATGCTACGGAACATCCCTCCTCCAAATGAAAGCAAAACCCTTCTAAATTCTCCTCCCCCTCTCTGAAATTTTCCAATGGCGTAGCCAAGGGCGCCCATATACAAAATTGTAGGGGGGGGGGGGGGGCTCAGATATTTTTACCATGGGTTAGGAGGATATTTTCTCCATAGGAACCGATTTCAGGACAGATTAGTGTCATTAAAACATTTCATTTTAAATAACTTATTCATTAATGGCTGGAGAATAAATGTTTTTACATTTTTGCCAAGAAAAAAGTACTAGAAACAAGGAAATTCCAATTTCAAAGGGGGGGGGGGGCTCGAGCCCCCCCTTGCCCCCCTATATGGGCGCCCTTGGGCATAGCTTGCGCCATGTTCCTTCAAATTTTCATCAAGTTTCTCTAAGCAGACGGACTGGTCACGTTACTATCTGCGTTGAATAGGTATATGAGAAAACGGCTATAAAATAGTTGGAAAAAGCACACACGCGCGGCGCGACATGTAGTTTGAGTTAGAAGAGTGCTCTGATAAAATATTAGTCTCATTAGGGATGATTGTGCTTTTGAAAACGAACAAAAACTCAAAATAGCAATAGCCCAGTAAACAAACCCAGTCAATCATTTGAATTATGACGCGCTGAGCAGAAATTAAAAAGTCTTACAGAACCAAGCAAAAAACAGGTAAACATTAATTCCGTGTACCATTTTTTCTGATTTGAAAATTTGAAGTTTGATAATAATCTTCGTAAAATTCCTATCACAGGGGTGTTAGCTGACCCTTTGACCCTTCAGGGCTCTCCAAACTACGGCCCGGTGAACAGATTTTGTCCCGCCCCGCGGGAAGCTTACAAACTCTTTTTTTTTTATATCGGAACAGAGACAGCCTCGTTGAAAATATTTAATTGAGATATTATTTTTAATTACAAATAATTACTTATAAAATCTTTTTACCATTAATTTAAATAATTTTTTAATCCTTTTTTACCATTAACTACGAGTTCAGAACCCATCTCTCTTTTAGCTCTTTCCAAGAACAAATATTTTCTCTCCGGACCACATCCTCCCTTTAGTCCCCCTGGCCCCAGGGAAAACATGCGCTCACTCCTGTCTTCACGTGTTTTATTAGTGGTCAGCTCAGCCTGAGAGGGTGGCTGACATCAGATTTAAATGTTTGTTGCCAAACTTTAATGCTAGAATCTGAATTTTGCCAAAAAACTTGAAAACAGAAATCAAAAGTCTCCCACAAATAGCGTTTTAAAAACAGAACATCAACCATTGTGATTAATCTCTTCGTTTTTCATTTTCATAATTTTGTTCCTTTATGCACATGTGACTTTTTATTTAGCTAAGAAATGTGGGAAAGTGGATTCCCCATCCCCTTAAGATTAGAGGCTATCTAGAAGAGAGGGCATTTTTCGCTCAGATTGGCTTTTTTTGCTAATACCACAAAGCGGTTTGGCTCTTTTTTCTAAATTTTACCTACTTCCATTTTACAGTTCACTACCAGAAAAAGACTTTAAGAACTTAAAAAATCACGCTAGAGCGATGTTTTCTCCTTTCTGCGTCCACTTACAAGTGTGAACAGACGTTTTCAAAATTGAAGTATATTAAATCTAAGTACAGATCTTCTTTATCAGACGAACATTTAAAATGATTCTTAATGATTGGAAGTATGAAGTTTGTCCCTGAATGGAGTGAAATTTTAAGTGGTAAACAAATGCAATCTTCTCATTAATCTTTCATCTTTTGAAATTTTTTAAAAAGCTTTTCACGAGTTCTGTTCTCATTTAGTTCCAGTTTTAATCATCATTAATTCAATGAAATACATTTGTAGTACATTGCAATAGTTTTGTCTTGTATCAATCACTCATTAGCCTTAAAAAAAAGAAAAAAAAAAAAAAACTTCATTTTATTTTGTGACAAAAAATGCTTTTTATTTCAGTTTTCTGAACTTTTCTAAATTTTATAAGATTCCCTATCCTTATATTATAAGAGCTTTACAGGAACTGGAAATATAATTTAATTTAGCTAACAGCAAATATGTATAAAGAAATATGATAACTTAGAAGCAAGCCCAGAAATTTTTGAAAACCACCCCTGAGAGCTTAATTAAAAAATACATATGTATATATTTGCGATGCATGGTTGGGAGGGGGGGGGGGGGCTGGCGCTAAATGATCATTTGAGCTAAAGTATTGTTAGACTGGCCCGCCTCACCTCCAAAAATTTGCAATGTGGCCCGTGAGCGAAAAAGGTTTGAGACCCCTGATCTAAATCTTCTTGAAGCTGTTTTACCTATTCTTCATTTTCTACAATACCCATAACTTTTACATCATCAGCAAAACAATAAAGTTGTAAATGTATGTATATTTCTGTAGAATGTGTTCTGCAATGAAAATGCACTTCCATTTAACTTCTAATTTTTCCTGCATCGACTATAATATTAATATAAATTATGCTGTTTAAATAAAAGCTTACAATGCAGAAATTTATAATGTAAGGTGATACTTAAATATCTTTTCTATGCAAGGATTGCAGACGATTGATGTGGTTGGGGGGGGGGGGGGCACTGGTATGCATTCAGAATTATTTTCTTTCTGTACCTCTTTTAGTAAATCCCAAAACAATTCTGATGGAGAGACAGAGGAAATTAGAATTGCTACTGATAAAATGCTTAGTAGAGAGATAGAACTCAAAAATGTATGCCCAATCCAAAGTTGCAGGTGTGACATTAACACAAACTAAATCGGGCATCAGTTAAAATATTTTACTGATATTGCAAGTTGACTGATTAAATATTCATTTGTAAAAATTTTTTCCACCCGTTGCGAGTGTGACTATAGTGCCTAGAAAGAGTAGTGTGCCGACCGCCGCTGTTTTTCCCACGATTCTTGAGGACAAAATTTGGGAATTCAGCTAGAGGGCAGTGCGGTTAGAGAGCTCGCTACTTTTGACGAAGTTTACATTAGTTGATGCAGGATTTAGTTATAATTCAGTTATGCATTTATGTTGTTTTTCCGCGTTTCATAAAAAAAATTTATGAAAGAGTCTTAAAATATTTTAATGGACACATCAAAGTCCAATATTAAGAGAAAAAAAAAAAAAGCTACATCTTGTTTTATACCAGTGTGCAAAAGTGGTTTCAGATCAGGCAAAGAAAACGTTTCGCTTTTCAAAGTTCCCGAAGATGAGGAGAAACTTACGCAGTGATGTACCTCGCATGGGTGACACCCAGGGACGCCAATATGTGGTGTCGCCCCCTTCCCAAACAAAAAGAAAAAAAGACTTTAGTATTCTTTGTAAGCACGAAATTCATACAATTTTCAGTCCAAGTACTGACAATATGAACCTAATCAGGACAATTATTGTAATTAAGTTTGAACATTCTTTTTTATTCCTTCATATACAGTGAAGCACCGTTTTATACGTTTCTCTTTTATACGTTTTTATCATTTATATGCTTTTTTAAATTGGTCACTGCAGAGTCCAATACGAATTAGGAACTGATGTGATATACCCCACCCTTGGCGACTTTTTCCTGTTGGCGCCAAGAAAGCGTCGCCAAGAAAACGATGTATGACGATATATGTCATACATCGTTCTTAGCAAAGCTTTTTTAGCGCCAACAGGAAAAAATCAGATAAAAAAAACACGATCAAAGCACTTCAGAACACAATATATATAAAAACAACATAAAATAACAAAAAATATCACGAATATACGCTTCAAAAATACCAGAAACTAGAAAGTTTTTGTACACAAAGAACAATTACTATTAAGTATTTAAAGTGCTTAAATTGACAAATTACTATAACAGCTCACCAATGAAATATGTACCAATAGAAATAAAAGCTATTTTCCAACATGCATTTCATCAAACAAAAACTTTTCTCATACTCTGCTAAAAAAGAGGCAAAACGATTCAAATTGCGATGTTTAAAGCGGAAAACATCCCCAAATATCAATAACTATTTCAGCCAAAAAAAGCGCTTAGTTACTCAAATGTAAGTAATGTAAAGTAAAAATGTCTCAACAGAACCATCCTAAACATAAACAATACAAAAATACCATACATTTATTTGCTATCCAGACATGCCTTTCAAAATACCTAATATATTTTACATAAAGTAACACCTTTATATTTTTATAAAATGCTGTCAACATTATTTTCAGAAATTCAGTACCTAAAGGAGGCACGTTCATAGAATGTCTAAATAATTCGTTTACTTTTTTACTTTTTAGAACAAAATAACCGTACTATTTTTGTAAAATTAATTTACATACCGTAAAAATAAAGTTAAAAACTACAAGAACCCCTCAAAGATTTGTAAAAACAAAGAATTTCGGAAGTGAGAGTTTTTTTTTTGAATTCTAAAATAAAGAACTTACCTTTTTTATGGTATAAATCCTCACACTCGGTCTAAAACATTACATTACATGACAATGGCATGTTACAGATACACACCATGTTGGAATTAACTTTTAATTAACGTTCAAGTTTGAAGAAACTGGCATTTTCTAATGTTTTCACTTCAAAACACAACTACTGAATTTAAACTAACACAAAATAAGCTTTCCTGTAAGGTATATTGCACGAAACAACACCTATCTCTCCTCGGGTTGTGAAACACGGGTTAATTTCGCCAGGGATGCCATGCTTAAAAAGTTATCGCCTCATTGGCGAGAGATATTTCAATTTTGTGCAAAAAATCGGATGTCGCCCAAATGGGGGGGTATATCACATGTGTACCACGTATTAACGTATACCTCTTATACGTTTTTTCATTTGTACGCTTCTTTCATGCAGTCCCTTCAAAAACGTATAAATGGTGTTTCACTGTAATTTAATTCATATAGTACATACTTGGTTTGATGTTTGATGAGACAAAATACAATAAGTTTTTGACAAATCATGCAAGTACTCACTCAATGAAAAAACTCGCACATTTGGAGGAAGGAAAAAAAGATCACCAGAACAACCAGGCATACTTTTTTTTAATGGTGTGAGTATTTTGCTTGTGGTGTTAAGTTCTGGAGGGTTAGAAAGATAAAAAAGATACAAACTCAGATGCATGGATTTGTTTTTTAGTCTGTAGTGTCAGCAAAGCTAATTGCTTCACAGCCCTCAAAACTTCTCAGTTAAATTATTCTAGTTTTCAATAATTGCAGTTGCTGAACTTTAAAATTTAGAAATTATGCCTGAGTGTACAAACAGCGTTAGAAAGTACTGCTGGTCCACTGGTCCCAGACCAGTGAAACTTGCCACGGACCACTATAAAAAATAATCGGTGGTCCATGGGACCACCAATGCTGGTTTTTTTGTTCACAATTTGCTAGAAAAATTATGCGCTATTTACCCTATTATGCCCTGAAACTAAGTAAAAATGGTCAAATTAAATTCTCAAATTTTTGGTAGTCGATTTTAAGGGTTGCTTAATGAAATTGGTTTTCAAACTGTTCACTTCACTGTTTAAGACACCAGATTTAAATATTTTATTGCCAAACTTTAACAAACAAAAAAAATTTAAAATTTGAAACATTAAGTATATTAAAAAATCCTCATCAGTAGAAGAATGTTTTACTCTTTGCTTATTTGTTTTTCATTGTTAGTTTAACAGTACAGTAATTATGCACTTTCAAGTATGTATACTTATGTCTGTATTAATTGTCACAACTTAGTGTTTTATTTAATGTTTAATAAATTAGTTTAAAATGAAAGTGATATTTAACTTAATAAATGTAATCATAAAGTGCAAATAATTTCAGGTGCAAATATTAGTGTTAAATTTAAAAAGGACCAGTGATGTTGTTTTCAGAGCAGTACACATTCATGTTGACTATTGACTAGTCCAAAGGACCAAGGAATTTTTACTGATTTCTAATGCTGGTACAAATATCATACGTTTTAATCTCAGATGTAATAATATTTAATAATTTGCACTATAACTTCTTTTTTACTTAGAATGATTTTGTATTTTAGTAATTGTGCAGAAAACTTGATTAGTTTTCCTTCCAAGTAAATTTTAAAATTGATGCCTGAATTGCAACATATGAATTTCTATTCTCTTTAAAGCAAATCCTTTGCCCTCTTTTTTACTAGGCCAAGTTGTGACTTCTGTGGGTGCAGTCTTAGAAGTCAAGTCTACAGGGATGCGAAGGGGTGCAGTCAAAGAAGTCAAAGGGATGCGAAAATCAGGAAGAGTATGGAAGAATGACAAAAAGAGGTATGACTCATATTAATTTAAAGGTATTTCTAAATGTAATTTTTTTTTTATAAATAAGTAAAATAATTCATCAGTGTAGTAAAACATATTTAATACTAATACAGTTTTGTTACTAAGTCTCAATATATTCAGACCCTCCCCCAGGATTGGGCGGGAGTGCCCAACTTGCCCTTTGATTCTTATAACGTGCTCAACTTGCCGTTTTATCGGTAAAACGGCGCCCTAATTGCCTCTTTGTTCATGAACTGGCATCCTTTGGATTTAAGATTTTTACTAGAAAAAGGAAGGAGCCAGTGTCCCTTTTTGTTGTTTTCCTACAATGACTTTCTTCTAAGTGAAAACAGCGAACATCCGCAATGATTTAAACAAAAAAGAAAAAAAAAAGGTCTCCACGGTTTATTCCTTCCAAAATGTCTAGACTCCTTTTGATGCAAGGGCGCCTTTTTTTTTGTTCATAAGTATTACAAAAGAAATTTATATGATTGTACTGCTTTTTATTCATTTTGGAACTAGCGTTTTTATTCTGATTTGTGAAACTGAACGATCTTCAACACGGCGCCATTTTGAAAACGTGACGCCATTTTGGAAACGTGTTGCTTAAAAAGTAGCGCGAAACTTAAAAATAACCTTTTTTAAAGGAGAAATAATGTAAGTGAACGAGTTTAGGATCATTAGAAATGTAAATTTTACTAAATCGAGTAAGAGATTTGTCTGTGTTTGCGTTCGCGAACTTTGTAAAGCTCAGTTTTCGAAATTACGATCTTTGTAACGAATTTGCGGCCGTAATTGCGTTTTTTGCTTCTATTCTGAAACAAGAACATTAAGATTTTGCTTCTTTTACTGTAACCTTATTACATTCAGTACATAATGAATTTTCAAGCGATAAATTGTAGAAGTTTTATCAACTTAAGGTGCAAAATCCTTTCTTTCGAAAAAAAATGGCGCTCTCGTGCAATATATTACTGTTAGAAAATTATGACAGGTTTTTATTAATTAATTTCTCTTTCTTCATTCATATTAACTCTTATTTACGTTTTATTTCTTTTCTGTACTCTAAATTTAATACTACTAAAAACAATTATTTTGGCTAATTTTTCAGAAAAATCTCGATTATAACCCCCCCCCTCCTTTCTAAAATCAACAAGTTTTGTTTTGAAAATAGGGGGGTTACTTTCGGGATTTTACGGTAGGTGCAGTGGAGCGCCACAAATCCACCGACCTGAAATGCTCTAACGTTAAAATTCGTGCCATTTTTTTTTCGTTTTTTTTTCCTGCGCTGCGAATTTAATCTTTCTTTTAAAAAATTCTATTTCAGTCTAAAATAATCAAAATCACAATTATTTGCTGAAACAGCTGTTTTAGCAGATAATATGTTCTGTTTTATTATGTTATACTCACGCCGCACGCCGATAATTTTTTGGTCTGAAAAATACGTTTGTATTTTTGCTCAGTTTTCTTTATATTGTGTACTACTGAATAAATAATAAATATCGAAAACCAAAAGCAGATGGTAAAAGATTGCTGCAGATTAACAGCAAATTTATTCTAATATTTCGTGTGACACGTTGCATCAAAGAAACGAAAAAATATGACGAAAATACAAAGAATTCAGCATGTAAAAGCCTTTTAACTATTGAAAATAAATACTAAGTGCTTTCAAACTGGTGCTGTTTATTGGTTTTTGTTTCCTTATGGTGGTGGTTACTACAAGAGCAATTATTACTTTTGGATTTAAAAGTCTTAAGTTACAGCTAGTAACAGCTGAAAGAATTCGTTTTCACCCCCCCCCCCCTTTTATAGTTCATTCTTTTTTTTTCCCAATTTAGAAACCAAAACTAGAAATTATTTAAAAAAAAAGCAGAATGTCCAAATTTTCAGATTATAATAATTTGTTTTACTTGTGTATCTGCTTACAAAACATTATTTAGCCACAAGCAGAAACTTGTACTTTATGTATTCATTGTTTAGGTATTTGTAAATCAATTGATTTACTTAAACAAGCCATTCTTGCTTAATGAAATTGTTACCAAATGTTTGTGACATCTCAAAGTACTTTGTGGTAACTTATGTAAGTCTAATTCATGTTAAAGTGTGTCGTTGGGGAAAGTTATTATGTACATAATTCATCAAAATCTTAAGAGAAACATGAGTTAAGCTGTTAGATTTGCATCAATTACCACTCACATGCTCTCAAAACCAGCCTTGGCAAAAAAATTTCTGTTTTCTCTCCTTTTTTTTTCTTTCCTTTTTATGGAAGATGCAAAAAATCCTATGGCTTTTAGTTGCTTTCTTTCCCCCCCCCTCTTCCCCAATTTTTGTCCCAATCGCCTCCTTTGAAAATGATTATAAACTATTCAAATGTCCTAGGAAGTAATTCATAAATGTTTCGAAGTTTTTATTGTTGCGACAGTAAGACATTTGAACCCAGGAATAACAGTAATATCCTACGACTATATCCACTGATGCTTTGAAGCCATAATTAACATGCCTTTTAGTTTTGTAAGTAATTTTTTGTTGCAGATGCTTTCAGAGAGTAGGTATATGTTCAAAGTTTTTTTTTTTTTTAAATTAATTTTATTCATTTTATTATGTAGTTTTAGTATCTCTAAAAAATGATTCATCAAATTGATTTTTTTCCCTATTTTTGTCCCAAATGTAACACAAAAAGAAGTGGATAGCAGCAATTTTTTTTTTTTTGTATTATTCTCAAGAGAGACAAAATATATTTTTATGCCTCTTTTAAATATCTTGCAGCTTTTATTGTGTTTATTCATTTATCGTGGTACAAAAGAATTCAGTTTCAACCCAATATTTCTTACTTGCAATTAAAAGTCTTCTAAACATGATATGTTCTCGGTTTTACGAAAGTTGTCAGACTTTCTTTTTAGGCTTTTTAGTGTTTTTCTCCTTCTCAGTCTCTCATCATTATCTTCTTTTTTTTTTTTCAAACATAAATACTTAAAGCTTTTTGAAACATGTACAGGTTTTAACCTGTAAAGTTGACCACTTTTTTATGCACAGAATTAGTTATATATGACCTATAATCAACCTCTACAAGTTGACCACTAAAGTAGTGCCCCACAAGTGGTCAACTTTCACAGGTTTCACTATACAATTATTTTCGCGCTAATTAATATATAGTGCTGCTTTTATAGAATTAAAAAATGAACAGCTCTGAATGTACAATTTCTAGGTATTTTACTTTCTTTCTTTTGTTCTTGATTTCAGAGTTTTTTATAAGTTTACAGTGGTTTTAGAAGAAAAAGTAATGCGATTGATAATGAAAAACTTTTCTGAATAATTTAGTAAAATTTTGAAGATTTGAACGATCTTTTAAATTGATGTTTTTTCCTGGTTGCAGTAAAAACTCATCATTCTTAAGGTCAGGATCTGACAAAGTCCGTGTGCCAGGCTGCCAGTGCGACTAAAAAGATACCTTAACAACCAGTGTTTTTCCCAAGCCAAGTTGCTCTCAATATTTCTTTAAACTCTGAATAATAATTTGTCTGGCATCTAAAAAAAATTTCCCCGACTCTTAACTTCTAAAAGTTTTTTGTAGGTATCTTCTCATCATCATATATAGAGAGAAATTATGTTGACTAAATGTACCACTTTTAGTCAAAATTTTACTTTAGATTTGCATTACAAATTAGGCATTTCCCTACATTACAAACAAAACAAGTATCTAATTTACAACACGTACTATCGCTGATTATCATTCTAAAGTCAGTCAGCATTTAATAAATTTTGGTCTCTGAAGTTAGTAGTTTTGACCTTCCAAACTCCCCCCCCCTCCCTCCCCAATACTTTCTCTTTAATTAAGTATATAAATGTAAGAGTAATATTTGAAAATAGTAAAATAAATTGCTTTACATACTTAACAAAAGTAAGGCTCAAGTATCATAGAAAAACTATTGTAGTTTTTATACACTACAATCCCATTGCTAACGCCCACAATATTTTAAAATGTATTGTATGTATTAGTGTTCACTCTAGGAAAAAAAAGGGCAGGTTGCTGGCCTTTGAAAGGGGCACTTTTTTAAAAAAGGGCACTATTTCAACGCGGGGTCCCCCCATCCAAGGCCAATGATGCACCACTCAAAATGTACTGAGCGCCCCCTCCCCCCCAAAAAAAAATAAGAGGAGAAATAACACTTAAAACACCTTGCAAAAATTCAAACAGTCTAGTCTGCGCCATGACCTCCCCCTCCCCTCCTTGATCGCCGTCACCAATGACTTTAGTATTAAATATGATTTCATCATGAAAACACACTTGTGTTCAGAATAGGGTTAGCTCACCCCCCCCCCCACACACACAAATGCCAATTAAGCTAAGCACATTTTCCACACTCCATAGAAACATTTAGCTAATGCTAAAACTTGGCTTTGGGTGTTTTTCAACATTTTTCAGGCCTTAAAAAAAAATTCTACGCATTTCAAAACCCTTTGAATTTCAATTTAAGAAGAACAGTATTTAATTACTGATCCCCCCTTCCTACCAAAGAAATTGCCTAGTAATGTGCATTGTGCCATTAAGTATTTTAGTAGACATCAAAATTGTAATGAGTGTAAATTCTCCTTTTTTAAATATATTACACTTTAAATAGAATAATTAACTTAAAATACTGTGTGCAGTGCTTCAAAAATGCAGTGGTAGCAAGTTGCAAAACTAAAAAGATTTTGTTTGAGCTCTATTTTCTAGTCTTGGGGTTGTTCAAATTCATAACACAAATGTGTTGGTATGCGCTTCTAAATGCAATGCATAAGCAGCTTGGGCCAAGCTAAGATTTTTATCTCAGACAATTTTTGAAAATTTAATATTTCGGCATTTTAATTTTGTGACTTTTTTAAAAAATCAATTGTATAATATTTATGAATGAAAAATAAACAATGCAAGATTATTTCAGTTAGAAAAAAGCACAAGTAAGTCAAAAGTATGCTTTTTATTATGTCAATAAGTGCTTTAAATAATCTGTTATATGAATCATATACAAAGATAATAAAAATACTTAGCAAAAAGGAAAGAATTGAATTAACATCTTGTCAATGCGAGTTTCCATTTCAAACGTTTTTTTTTGGGGGGGGGGGGGGGCTGGGGATGGGGTTAAAAATCCAAGAATACAATTGCATTTTAGCCCAGTAAGCTTTGTACTATGTTCTTCTTAGTTAACTTTCCAGAAACAGATGTGAAAAGATTGCTACACAATCACTAGCAATGCGCTAAAATTAGCTAAGCCTAATTCCCACGTGCAGACGAAAAACGGACACAAAGGGCTGAAATGTTAGGAAATTGTCCTATTCCCTCTTTCATTGTTGATTCTCAGAAAATCAAGGATGGGAAGGAATGAAACAAAGATCTCTCCCTTCCCAGAAGGCCCCACTCCTTCCCACAACCTTTCAAAAACCAACCCTCAGTAGAAGGGAAGAACATGCCTTTGTTTCCTACTGATAAGCCTCTTTGAATTCTGGGAATCTCATCCCTTCTTCCCCTAGGTATTTGCTTTCCCTTTTGTTTATGGGGCCGTTTTCAAGGTGAAATTCTGGGAACAAGGATAAGACATGGGCGTTTTTGCAGAGGATTGCTGGACAAATAATATTGCCCGGATATCGCGGCAGGTCGAAACGATGGTTGAGGCATCTTTTTAAAAACAAAAGGTGCAATTTCTTATTTTTGAAAAGGGCAGGGCGCATTTCGCGATCTAAAAGAAGGGCAGGGCGCATTCTGCTGATATGGAAAAGGGCAGGGCGCTGCGCCCTTCAAAAACGGCCTAGCGGGAACACTAGTATGTATAATAAATATGCACACAAACACATAATATAATGACCTGTGTGTATACAAACTAGTATTTTCCAATTTATTTGCAGATTTACTTAGTCTATATATGATCTGTTTTCACTGCATAAGAGCATTGCCTGGATGTTTTATCTTTAAATTTATACAACCAATAACTATGCTTTACATTCTCATAACACTTAACACTTTATCATCATTGAAATTATCTTAGAAAATGTTTCCTATTTTTTTTTCCAAAGTGTAAAGTAAAACAAAGATATCAGAGCAATAATGTATACATGACTACATTTGAAGCAGTGAGAAGCAAAAGAATGTAAGCAGACTTTTTAAAGTTTCAAGTAAAATGCGTTTAAAGTTCAGATCCCAGGTAGGCTTTCATTGTGTTTTTTTTTTCTAAATCATGATGTATAGCAGCATCCACCACAGTTACTAGTACCATCTCTTGCCCCAAGACAGAGGAGATGTTCCCCTACTGTTTGGACTGATCATCTCCAAATTTTTAACTTTGTCACTTGCATCCCTTTGCTTCTTTCTGCCTCATTTGTGTAAAATTTAGAGTTGAGAAGAAATTTGTTTTGTTTAAACTGTTATCTTTATTTACTGCTTTTAACTTTCATCATGATATATAAGTGCAATATAAGTAAACTTAGTTTCTGTACATAAAAAAACATTTGCTGATTAATAATTTAAACAATTTTCTAAATGTGTTCAGGGTTTTACTAAAATATTTTTTTAAGTAAAAATTATCAGGATTAAATGTACAATTTATTGATTTTTTTCACTGTGTATTTCCTGATATCAGAATTTTCCAAAAGTTGTGTTTTTCATTTAGTTTTTAAAGAAAAATATTGTTAATGAAACACTGCTCTTAATCATTTAATAATATTTTGACCAGGTGCAAGATCTTTGAATTTATTTTCATAGTTTCACAAAAGTTATTCATAATTCAGTAAATATATGAATTAAACTCCCAACTTTTAGTCAAAATGTGTGCCAAATAAGCTTTACATTACATTGCTGCACATTACAAATAAAGCTAGCATCTATTTTACGAAGTAAGATACTCTTTTTTGCTACCTCGAAGTTTATTGAGTTTTTGGTCGGTATCGGTCTGTATTTTATAAATTTTGGTCAGTAAAATCAGTATTTTTGTCCCTTCAAACAGTTTTACCCCCTGTTGTAAAGTACCTTTCCTGTGTTGCCATATTCATCAAAGTAACTTTTTTGGAGGTGAAACATGCTGCCAAGACATTGAAAATATTATTACGGACAATGATTGAAAAATGTCAGTTATTTACGATACTGTTATACATAAGGTGACCCATTTTGTCCCACCTGACCCTATGTCATCATCCCTAACGATAATATTTTGTCTATATTCTTTCAGGTTCTCTAGCATGTGCCAGTCAAAGGCACTCAAGACTCCTTTTAAAAAGGTGATGCAAATGCGCCAAGAGCGCAAGGCCCTCCTTGCCAAAGACGCTGAAATCAGAGAAGAGAAGAAGAGAGAAGAGGAGGTATACAATGCTTAAGTTTTGATGTTTAAGTGATCTTTTGGAATAGTTGCTGCCTTATTTTTGCTAAAGTAACCTGGCCTTGAATCTTTCAGTTATCCTGTTTGTGGATTAAAAAGCAACTTAGATTGTTAATACTCTTTTGACACTTTGCAGTCAACCCTTGGTATCTGGAAGGCCTAGGGACCAAAAAAAAAAAAAAAAATGCCCTAACCAAAGTTTGAGACACGAAAAAAGAAATAGTTTTTTTTTTAGACATTGGTAATAGCAATCAAAAACAAACACACAAATACACAGAAAATGGTGAAAACTTTTGTTTTCTTCATAACTTAAAACTTCTTCATTCTTCATCACCAGAAATGCAAAAACATTGTCATAATTAAAAACTATACTTGTTTTGAGCAATATCTATACTATACTTGCTTGCAACTTAAGTTGACTATGACGTCACAACGCACGGAAGAAAAACAAAGTTAAGAGATAAAACTTCACACTTACTAGCTACCTACCCTACCTACTTCACAAATAAGAGAGGATCGCCACCTGTCTGTGAGCTGCTATTTGGGTGGCGCGTTTGATTAAAATGGATAAAATGCTCTGCACTGCTTCGCTGTTAAAATTGAAAATATTTAACGATTGACAGAAAGTATGGCAAAAAAAGATTACGTATGCGTGGGTTTTACTAACTAATCCAATTTCTAAAGTGGAGAGCGTAATTTCACCCAAAATATCGGACAAGGCGCTAGGAACTATTTCCTTGGCCTGACCTCATCTTGTTTCTCCATTGTCAAGTAAGCTTGCAATTGAGTATAGAAGCTGATAAACCGAAATATTGTTGAAAATTTCACTATCTTTTGCTCGTTTTCTTAAAAGTTTAGTACTATTACTTTTCACTTGAACTACAAGCTGTGAGTGTCTGAAATCTCCAAACAGCCAAGCTCCTTCAATTGAGGAATTCAACCAGCCTCCTCCCAGAGGATAGAACACTGTTACATGACATTGTGGACAATTTCCACTTCTCAAACGGGAAGGATTATACAGGGTTCGTAGGGGTCATGGAAATCCTGGAAAGCCATGAAAAATTGACATTTTCATTGAAAGTCATGGAAATTTATTTCAAGTCATGGAAAAATGTCCTGGACAAAGAGAAAGTAATAGTAACTAAAAGAGCATTAGAAATCTTGAATGATTTAACACTATAGCACATAAAAGCTATTAAAAGTTGAAAATTGAACGATCCCAAAATCATATCTGAATTTTGAAATCTCATTGCATCCACTTCTGTCGAAGCCGCTTGCCTTTTTTTGAGATGTGATTTTTTTGCTTGGACATCACTGATTTTGAAAAAACTGTTATTTTCAACACTCTTTATGTTTCATATTCTGTAGTAGCAGACTTGTACGTTCTTAGTTTTGCCACGTCCACTCAAAAAAGGCAATTCAGTTGCATCCAAGTTCAATTCCATCACTTGTAAGAACTTTATTATTAAATTTATCAGAGTTTATCTTAATTTATTGAAGATTTTAGAAAATAAACATTTTTAGTGAGGCGATAGAATACAGAAAAAGAGGAATTCTAACACTCTAAAAGAGTAGTGCCCTACATACGGCCCACAAAACTAATCCATGCGACCCACTGCTATGCTCAATGTCAGAAATCTAACATGTTCTGGAATTTCTGAACCTATTAATTTATATACACTTGAAAATGTGCAAATAAGTAAACAAAACAAGTATACTTTTAAATCAGAAGATTGAAAAAACCATTCAGTAATGAATCAAAAAAGATCTGGTTTAGAAACTTAAAGAACTAAACTATGCCACTTTACTTTAAAGAACCAAAATGCTGTCGAGTTACATGCATGATTAAATGCTCTGTTGACACTAAAAGGCAACTTTTGAAGCAAATTTATTGAAACTTAGTGATGACTCACTCATTCAACCTTTGTCCCATTCAATATCATTCTGCCTGTTTATAAAAAAAATGTTACATATTTAAGCATCATCATATTCGTTTCACTGCATTTTCACGTTACTTAAATTTATATGATGAAGACAAATAAGAATAGTTTAGTTTTTTAAGTGCATACTTTTATTTTTTCCATTACGAGTAAGTGCTTCAATGAGACTGTGGCATTCATGTAGATGTTTTGTTAATGCTCATTTCCAAAAACTAGTAAGTTTGAGATTAAATAGTGCTATTCTCTTCCTGTAACAAGGTCATGAAATTTTTCATTGAAAAGTCTTGGAAAAGTCATGGAATTTTTTCATCCAAATAGAGTATGAACCCTGATAATAGTCATGAAAACGCTTTGTATTACTGCTTACCTTTTCCAACTCGACTTTTATCTCTTTTATCTGTCAATTTTACTCCTGCCGTAACTACTAAAAGAGCACATGGTAAAAGTGACTGCAAGAATTTTGTTAGGCATTTGAAAGTCAAGTTGAAAATTGGTTTTGCTGTTAAAAATCAAACAAGGGAAATTATTGCAATAAATGTTAAAAGATGATTGCCTGAAACTTTGAGATAAGTGATCTTGTGTGAATGGGGAAAAAAAATCCATTATCATACTTACCAGCTCGACTGTTTTTGCTCAAAGACTCCCGTTTTTTTACAATTTACAAACTGAAGCTAATTTTTCTCCCCATGGATGGTAATTCTGACAAATATGCTAGTGAGAGTTTTCTACGCCATTTTTCCCTAATGGTAGGTATGCCAAAACAGGGCATATCACAGCTGAAAGTATTTTTTCCCCGTTTGTATTTGTGTGTAGCAAATTCTGGATTTTTTTTTTTTAAATATTTTAAATCAGGCTATTTCCAAAAAATCTTTTTTTTTCCAAATAAGCATCAAATTCAGTGTACTGAATGAATTGACGTGAAAGAAATTTACAAAGAATTTTTGCAGCTATTTACTCATTTAGTAAAAATGTATTTTTGGATGCTTTCCACTTTTGCATGTTCAACCAAACACATGCTTGGCCGAAAATAGCAGCAGATTTCCATCCTTTAGCATCTTGAAAATATTTTATCCATTTTAAAAGTTAGATTTTATTTTATCATATGCTTCCTTACTTATTTTATATTTTACTAGCTGCATGGCCCGGCACTGCATGGTCTACATCAAAAATATACGTATATTCGACAATCCAAGCATTTTATATTATGATATAAATTTGCCCGTTTTCATAACATTTTCTATTGTTGTTCCACTCCTTTTAGTCACAGCATGATGTAATAGGTGTCAAATCCTTGTTTGAATGGAAAAAAAAAAGATTTCGCTATCGTTAGATTTACATCAAAAAAGTTATTTGCCCTTTATGTAGACCTATTAGCAGATAGAATGCTAAGTTGGATTTCTGCAGTTTGAAATAAATTTTCTCTAAAGTGAAAAGGTAACATGCTTAATCAACCTATTTGTCCTGAAAAATCGGCAAAAGTTTAGTAAATGAGAATGAATGTGTTAAGTTGTACACATCCAGATTGGTTGAGCTGAACTTTAAGAACTACGACAAACGAATTGTTCGCATTTGACTTTTCAGGTTTTGAAAATATATGCTAGGCTTTCTATTCTTTTCTATAAGTATGCTGATACTTACATTTTTCATCCCTCTTTTTTTTAATTAATTCAATTGATAAAAATCTTAATTTTGCTATTGCAAGAGAAGAAATAAGTTGATTTTTATGCTTGTCATCCTTTTTCTGTTTTTATTTGTTGTAATTTGAGTTTTATTACTCTACTTTAAAAAAATTGCTAGTTTTATTCATGAAATATATTGTTCACAACTTTATTAGAGTATAAGTTACTGATCAAGAGCATCATAAGTTCATTATTTAAATTGTGTACATTTTTTTTTGCACATGTCCTAGTAAAATTTAAAACTATGTTATTTTGTGTTCACTTTATTATAATGTAATAAAAAAAATTAGAATTAGTGTTATTTTTTGGAACATTAAATAGAAAACTAAAATCCATAAATAAAGCTGATCTAACGAAAAGTTTATGTATTTTCTCAGTGGGATCAAGTATCCCCCATGAAGGAATCATGTATCCCTTGATGTGGGGATACATAATCCCTTTATAAAGTTATTGATAAAAATTATTTTACCAAAACTATCTGTTTCATTTCAACTAAAAAATACTGTCAGATAGAGGAAAAAATTATCTTTCTTCACATATACTTTTTTGAAAAAATTTGATAATTTGCAGCCGAGAAAAAAATTAAAACTGAAGTGGGGATCAAGTATCCCCAGTTTCCCCTACTTTTATACATTTCGAATTACACCCCTTTAAAACAATTAAGCGGGTAATATTCACAAACTGCATAGCACTGAATTTATTATAGTACAATTAAAAATGTAAATGAGGGGATTCTTTGTGAAATATATTTTTTCGGATTGAAATAGGAATCATTAGTTGTTTAACCAGTAAAAAGTGAGAGATTTTCTTCTATTAATTGAATAATAATAGAAAATTTATCCTTGAATATAGTTTCCAATGACATGATTACTGACAATTAGACAAAAATCCAACGAATGTCATTTTTAACGCACGTCATTGGTCACCACCCTTTCTCGAGGGGAACTAGCTCGCCAGACCAGCCGACAGGAGACTAGCACACCCCCTATGGAAGAGTATCGGAGAGTAGAGGTGTTGGGCTGGGGAAAAACCGGTAGACGATAACGAGTGAGATGAGAACACTAACACAGCCTCCCAGCCCTACCTGAAGAGGCTGTGGTTGATCCATCGGTATATACGTGAAGCCAATCTTGGAATAGATACCTTTCATGAATAGTAGCCAGGGCAGAAGCCCTTAACTCAGCCTAGGCTGAATTAAGGGCAAATCTCATTTTTTGACAAGATATTTTTTATACATGATTTTAGTTATTAAGTTTTTGTAGATTCTTTATTGATGGGGATTGAGGAATGCACCAAATTTTAATCGAATGTACTCTTATTTATTTGATTTTTCATTAGCAGTATTTTGTATTTTTCTTGCTGCTACCAATTAGCTTATGTCACAGGAAAATATGTATTACATTTTAAATTAAATGTTCATGGAATTTAAAAGCATAATGTAAATTGAAGTGAAATATGTCGCTATTGAACCGTCTATATACCTCAAGTAGAATCTCCTGACTTTTTTTTTCTACAAAGGTTTGCAAGTATGCATTATACATTATAACTTCAATTTAATGATACACGATTTAATGATTTCCTCAATTTAATGGTATGATTAACTGGTCTGAATTTGACTACATTGAATGTCTATGCTACTTGATTTAGTATATCCCTGATTTAACGGTACTTTTTTCCAGTCCCTTAACAATTGTTAAATCAGAGTTATACTGTACAACATTTACAGCAATTTGGGAGCATAAAAAAACTTCAACATTAGCTTAAAATTAAGGTACGCAAGATCCAGATATCCAGAGTTAACTGTATATTGAATTATATTACATTACATATACAACTGTATATTAAATTAAATTATTTCTAATACACAGTTAGTGTTATTTAATTATAATTATTTAATGTTATTTATTTTGAGTGATGATAATTGATGATTTACTTTATCATATTTATAAAAATAAATCTTAAAAGATAAGGGCAGTTCTGAAAAAAAAAAAAAAAGATAATCATTGAGTTTCTGAAGTGTACTATGCATTTTTGAAACACTTATTAAACTAATGATCAGCAGTTATGCAGTTCTCCTTTTTTTGGTAGTTCACAAGATTATAACATTCACCTATTGTTGTCAAGAATGCTACCATGCTTAAATAAAGACTCAATGCATATTGTATTGAAAAACAATAAAAACCAGGCCCACATATATGTAAATACATTAATTTCTCACAAGCTAAGGTGTGGGAATAGCCCTCTCATTATCCTCCTAAATGACGAACCTGCTTAAAACTCTGTGCTAAAAGTAGAGTAGTAAAAAAAGTATTGACCAATGAGACATTTTGGAACATTGTACATATTTGCGTGTATAAAGTAGTAAAATTAAATTGAAGAAACTTAACCTTGTTTCAATCTTCACTTTTTGTAAAAATAAAATTTGATGCACAATTTAAATAAACAAAACATAACAAAGAATATGTCATGAAAAAATAATAACTTTTAAAGCAAACTGAATATATATATATTTCAGTTACATGTATAAGCAGTGATACTTGAACACATGTATAAACATTGCAGTAACTGAAAAACAAAGTTTTCTTTTGTCTTGCAGTACTCTATTATAAGTTGGAGGGGAATAGCGACATGCTTATAGCAAACTCAGAACCACCTACTTTTTTTTTCAACAGTAAAAAAATAAATAAATAAATAAATTACATTTACGTATAAATTCTTCAGCATAGTTTCTTTTTTAGACATACTTAAAGTAGTTTTAATGAAAAAAAAACATATTTTTCTCTTAATTGCAAATAATTGGCCATGTGGCTGATTACCAATTACTGCTCATTAATTTGCATCCATGTTTTTTATATTGGTGCACCGCTATATACATTGTAAACTACACAACAATGTCTGCATGGTTGTCATTTAGGGATTTAAAAAAATTATTTTTTTAGAGCACTTAAGTAGACATGGTTTTTGTTGTTCTCTGACAAGATTTGCATTGCTCCCCCCCCCCCCTCAGAAAAGTTTGAAATGACTTATCTGAATGTCTGTTCATTTATTTAAACTGAACTGAATTCTCGGGAAAAATTTCATTGTTAGAACCGTAATGATTAGGAGACGGTTAAATTGAGTTTTGCTATTTACAAGAATACACTGCAATCAGTTCAGGTTGTGTTGAATAAACGGACTAAAAACCATGTTTAACATTGAAATTTGTTTTAAATTCAATTATCAAGAATAAAGAAATTCATATGGACATCAAAAACTGCATCTGTATACCACACTTCATGCTCTTAGACCTTGCCATTTTCCCTAGAAGGGTGCCACAAACAAACACAGAGACATAGGTTTATTTAAAAAAACTGCTTTGTTGTTATTCTTAATGTACCTAATTTGTTGCATTTTTTTCCTATTGCATTGCTTGAATATTTCATATATTTTAATTTAATATTCTTATAGTCTCGTAAACAGAGGAGACGTGAAAAGATTGAGAGAAAGCGCCAAAATGAATTAAAATCTGAAATAACTCAAGTGGTCAGTATCAAGTATTTTTGTCACTTTTCAAATGTACCCTGTTTTTTATTTGTTTTAAAAACAATATTTGCAGTCCTATAGGATGCTTCTTATTTTTAAAGTTATTTGTCATGAGTAGTGATGTAAAATACCCTGGTATTTATTTTTAGGGGTAAATACCCAAAATGGGTATTTACCCAGGTATTTATTTCAAAAATTTATATTCAACTAAAATACTTTTCTGTATGTATTCCACTATGTATGTATATAACCAACCATATACAAAACAATAAATTTTTGCAAAAAATTGTATTTTGATCACATATTTAAAGAATTATTGTGTGAAACAACTTAGCAATCTAATATGAGATTCACATTAAATGTGTTGGATATGTTGATAGCCAAATGTCAGATATAAAGAGCCATTCTACTGAAAGTAAAAAGCTTAACTGGTTCCAAAAAAAAAAGCAAACATCAATTTTTTACGGTCCTAGTCTTTTAATAACCCAGTAACATGTACCTGCGTGACATCAAAATGTCGTTCAATTTATTATTGCTACAGTAAGCTCCCGATTATCGGCAATCGGATTATCCGTGGGTCTCTTCATAATATTTTTTCTTCAACAGTGATACTTTTGAGTAGGTTATTGTTTGTTTTTAGCTTTTACATATGTTTTTTAAGATCAGTGTTATTGTTTTTAGCTATAACTTAAATGTATGTGTGAATTTTATTCCTATTTTGTAGATATTGTACATACCACTATCTTTTTTACCTGTAATTCGGACTATCCGCGGTTTACCTTATCCGCGGTTACCGTGCCACCCTAATCCACGGATAATCGGGAGTTTACTGTATTTATTTACCTATATCTTTTGCAGAAATTTCCTCCAAACCTAGTTCAAATGTTCAGGCATATTCTATATCCTTTTTCAGTAAAATGTATTTGAAGATGTTTAAATTTTTTTAAATTAATTCTGAAGGAAAGAAACTGCTGAGGTTTGTTTCAAAATGATATAGAATTGACAATGGGAAAGAAAAAGAGGGGAAAAGGAAGGAATTTTTATACTGTCTCAAAAATCCTGTGTTACTGATGGAATGACTCTTAAAATAAAATCCCAAAATGGCATTGTTACACATTCGGTGCCAACTTCAAACTTTCTTTAAACAACGACACAGTTCTTGAGAAAAGGACAGGAGATTTATTTACAGCTATGTACAGGAAATGTAGTTACAGCTGCTAAATCAATCATCAGCAATTAAGCAAATATCAATTACACCGTAAACTCAACGGTCATACGCATTTACTTCCAAATACGCAAAAACACAGCACAAAGGCTAATACACACAGAGCTAAATACATGCTCTCAGACCGGTCTGCCTTTGAACACGCGGCATGGCTATTTATAAACCTCAAAAGATACGTCAAATGTTCCAGAAAATCCCACACCGTTCTACTACTTTCTCATATTTTCTTTTTATTCCATTCACAATTCTTATCATTCAGAAATAGAGGGACCGTATACTTCAGTTAAATGTTAGGGGGTTGTATGTCCATTACAAGAAACTATTTACAGATTACGTTACTAAGACAATTTTAGATGAAAGATAATGGAATAAACACGAAATTTAGCCAGATTAAAACAAATTAATCACAAAAATAATTATTATTTACAGTATATATATATATATATATGTGTGTGTGTGTGTGTGTAACATTATTTTAAAAAGAAGAAAATTTGAGCCTAAGATAGTTCATTGTAAATTCTGACAGTTTTTTTTTGATAAGATTTCACTAAGCCTTTAATTAAAAAAAATATAATATATAAATTTTTTATTTTTAATCTTTCATTTTACGGTATATGTTTTAAAAAGAAAATCATCACCAAAAATACCACCTAAAATTGTTTTGCAAAATGTGCAATTACTAAGGGATTTACCCTGCCTTCGGATAAATACCCAAAAAAAATATTTACTCACCGCCCTACATCACTAATTGCATGTATTAAAAATAGTTTGAATAAATTTTCATCATGAAGTACCGGGGAGCAAAAGCAAATGAGCAATGCAACAGAAAACAATATTTTGATTTTTTTTTTTTTTTTTGCTTATTAATGTGAAAACTGTTTCTATATTTGCCAGTTATCACTTAAACAGCAATAAAATGAATAAATATCATAGTCTTAATAACTTCTCAGTTTATTCTTCCAAACATCCCTCATGCTTCCTTTTTTTTTTTTTTTCATTTTGTATATGACTAACTTAGATTGTGATTTTTAAATCCTGAACTTCATCATTTAATTGCTCATTCTTCTCCTATTATGACATTGAAAAGAAAGATTCTTTGGTTCACACAATATGTTTCTTTCATAGTTTCATCAAGTCTTTCAATAAAAAATATTATAAACTGTGTAATACATATGTATGTATTCGTTTTATCAACTATTTCATATTTAGATTTTAAAAAAAAATCCCATTCACATTTTGCATTTTTTTGTAAAATACTCAGTTTCTGGGTATTTACCCAGGCCTTGGGTAAATACCCAAAAAATATTTACCTACTCGCTGGGTATTTACCCAATCCACATCACTGGTCATAAGGTATCCTTTCATTTTGTTCCTTTGAATGAAAAAAAAAATCAGATGTCTTAAAAATAAAAGTTAATAATGTTTAGAGGTTGCCACCATTGCTGCTAAAATTGTCAAATTCCTCTTTTTTTTTTTTGCTTTTTTCATTTATAATTGCAATATTTTTGAATGATTTGTTTGATTAATTTTAATTAAAGATAATTTGGATTGATAGTGACTTTGTATCGTATTAAGTTCCTCAAATATCAATGTGTATCTTTCTTTTAACACATACTATCAAGGTTTTCTTTTCTGGTCAGAATATGTGTTCTTTTTAGTTGATTATAATATAGAACAATTTAAAATAATTTATAATTTGAGCCTTTTTTAATTTTTTTTACTGTAAATTATTCTGCATTTTTTAAAAGTTATTATGACAACATCATCATAAGACATCTGTATGGACTATACTAGCTTGCAACTTTAGTTGACAATGATGTTGCAAGGTGTGGAAGAAAAACTGAGCAAACAGAACCGTGGCCACATTCAGAGGGGGACAAGGAAGGGCAGCTGCCCTCCCCCTTCCAAAGTAAAAAAATATTTCAAATGAAGTCAAAAATCCAGATCAAAAACAAAGGATGAACTGACAAATGCTTCAATTACCTTATCAACAAGTTTGACTTGATTAACTTGGCTACAGATGTTAAAAGAGTTAATTATTTGCAATCTCATTGACAGGGATGAGATTTTTCCGGCTTTTGCCGGAATTCCGACTTTTTCTGTTGGTTTTTAAAACCTTTCCTCCTTTTCCTCCTTTTTTTTGCCTCTTTCAAGCCTTATTTTTCTCAAAAATCGGAAAAAATACGATTTTTTGAAATTTTTGGTTTAAGATTTTTTATTTCTTCTATTTTTTCCCTTTGAATCTTCCTCCTCCTCGATATCTGCCAAAGACGTACGTTTTGGAATCATGCCAACGACGTCAAACACGTGCTGCGCCGAAAGTTGCATGCCTCGTTTGAGATTTCAATCTTTTTGCATCCTGAAAGTATATCAATTATTTTTAATGTTGGGTGGTTTTTTACTATGTACTACCTTATATTTTCTTATTTTATTCATCATTTCAATAATATTTTTATTTCTTTAATTTATTTTAGAAAAAATGCCAAACTCAATCAAAAAATGTTTCTTAGCACCCACAGTCTCGAATTTTTTTGTAACTTGGCATGGTTACTTTTTTTGTGTATTTAAGAAAGGGTAAAAAATATTTATGGTGAATCTCAAATGGTTTAGGCTTTACAGCCTGTTAAAAGTTTTGAAATTTCATGATTAATTGAGGCAGCTGCAAGTTGTTTTTTTATTCCAAAATTGTATTAGGAAGTTTAGAACATAAAGAAATTTTAGATTTTTCTCTCAGTTGTAATTTTTACTTTACAAACAGGTCTAATTTTAAAATTTATGTTCTCTAAACACTCTAAACTCAAATGTTTTTAATCAAAAAATGTATTTTTCTCTAAAAAAAAATATGTTAAGTTGACACTATTGTGTGATGCAGCCAAGTTTGACCTCTGGCTCCCCCAACCCTTTGTTCAAGGTCTCGGGGGTTAGAAATTGTTACCTCTTTTTAAAAATTTAGATTTATTTAGGAATAAACACCCCTGCAAAGAAATGGTACAATGCAGCAAATTGTATAAAATTATTACTCATACTTAATTAAATATGTATTACCTTTAAAACTGGAAAATTAGCCATTTTTGGTTGTTTTTTTTTTTTTGAATATCATGGCTTCCAGGTTCTATTTTGATGCAATTTTAGATATCATCCCTTTCACGAAATTTTTTTTTTTTTTTGGATATCATCCCTTTTACGAAATTTTTTTGGATTTCCTCCTTTTTTCTCTCTGACCACTCTCATCCCTGCATTGAAAAAGGAATGTAATGGTGTCGGTTTAACCTCTGAATATTGCTATGCAGGTGACATAATGTAAGGTCAAACAGGGGGGAAAAAAAAATTTAAGTTCTCTACTATCTCCCCACAAAAAAAGTGTTCTTTCTTTTGCAAAAGAGGTGTTATAAGTTAACCTCCTCCCCCCTCCCGTTTCAATGTAAAAAGATATGTTAAATTCAGAAAAGTGCCTAACTGCAGGCCCTTCATTTCTAAACTTTCTGGGGAGAGATCCAAATAGTATATACTCAATGACTTTTATACGGAAAAAACAGAAGATACACAATGCATTATTAAATTTTTCCAAAATCTGGGGCGGGGGGGGGGGGCCGCAATTAATACTCCTCATCAAGAACAGAACAAACCTGTCGCACCTTCCATTTTGAGCTGGATATGCCCTTGAACAGATTGCCTGTCGGTTTGTTAGGAGGAGCTCTGATAAGACACCACACTGGCTAGTTTTCAACTTAGTGATTTAATTCACTTTCGCATGTTTCACACGTAACTGATTTTTATGTTAATAGTCGAGCCCATTTAATAGAACAGCCATTTTGCCCCAAAAAATTATTCCAATAAGCGAGATATTCTATTATACGGGGTCAAAATGACCATTTATAAGGCTTTAGTAAACTGAAAATTTTACATTAAGCAGGATATTCCAATTATCCAATGATTTGTACCTGATGCCTCAGAAATGGATATTTTTAGCTCAGTATTGCTTAAATCAGGACAATAACAAGTACAGAAATTTTTAGATATTTTGGTTTTTTAAAAACAAGCAAAAATAGTTTAGCAAAAATTTCAGAAATTTGACTGCATTTGCTATTTTTAAACTACTATGAAGGAAAAACTTATTAAAGTAGAAAACTAAACTTGATATTATTCGCTTCCACTGTTTATGATCTTTCAATTGGTAACAACATAATCGTTAAGTGGAAATTTGAATTTTTGACAAGAGTTTCAAAAATTCCAAGTATGTTAAAAAAAAAAAAAAAAAAAAAAAAAAAAAAAAAAAAAAATCAACTCTGTTTTTTTTCAACATATGTATGTTAAGACATTACTTATCTGCCCATGTGTTCAAGTTCACATTCAGATTTCACTTTGTTTCTGTGGAAATTACTATTTTCATGCAATTAAAACAATTGAGGTCTACTATTTACCCACATCCCATGTAAAACAATACCATTAAATGTAACAAATAACTTTATTTTGGTTAAACGAACTTGTGTAATTTCCTGCTTATGTTCTGTATAATTCCAGATCCTAAAATCGACATGAAGAAATTTTTTTTTCCATATAATCTGGACAGCGCAGTAAAAAGAAAGAAGTTGATTTTGATCTGACACACAATATTCAGAACTATCTAGTATCTACCAAACAGCATGACCTTGAGGGTCAAGGATTTGGACAGAATTCTGGATTTAGGTCAATTCCCATTAGGTATGAACCCAGGTGAAGCAATTTGACTGCATAGGCCCTAGTTCGACCACAATTATGGTCCAAAGTTGCTAGTTTCCCTCCAGAAAAGCAATAGTTTTTCCTCTGAAGTTAATTTTTTTTAGCCTTTTCTTGCTATTGCATTGCCATAGCACCCAACTGAATGCATTCACAATTCATATTAAATTCCCCTATCCATACAATGTACTAACAAGAGATGCAAAAGATGTTGGGAGAACAAATTTTATGTTAATGCTTCTCTAATTCCGAAGAAAATGCTATGGAAGTTCTATAGCCAAAGAAGCAAATTGAGACCCTCCTTGTGGCCAAGCCATAGACTATACACTCAAACTATTTTACCTCTGCTCATATCCAGTACCAATTAACCTAAATCCAGAAGTTTATCCAGATTCGTGACTCTTAAGTTTTTGGCGTCTGTTTCCTTCGTGTGGTGACCGGAGCAGAATAGTCCCAACGTAGTCCATGCATATTGTAAGAGGCGACTAAAATGGACACCCACTCTAAGGTGTGAAGCACCGTGCTGATGGATGAATGGCATCGGGGTTGTATGATGTCTGAAACATTCCCCTTGAGGAACCGGGCGAAACCTCGTTGTATTTAGCCTTGCACTCGTACAGTGTGGTTGTGTGGGTATTGACCTTTTCCTACCTTACAGTTCTCAGCTCCCGTGGAGTTGGAGGCTGACTTGAAGGAGAAAACCAGCAACCATGCTGCTGGAGGAGGTGAGGGTGCGAGTCTTCAACCCACCTACTCTGCAGTAGGGGGGCAGGGAGTATTCAAATTTACACAAATATGCAGCAGGCACAGGCAGGAGAGAGGGAGTCTGGTATAGGAGACGAAAGCCACTGGGCCTGCCTTACCCGAGAAGGTAGGAGAAACCAAACATCTTCCGTTGGAGGATTCAACTCTTTCCCCTGCACAAATCGCTGCATCTTCAAGAGTAAGGACAGGTCAACCATAGTTCTGTGGTCAAGCAGGGAGTATGTTTATGATGGCTGTTGTGAGAGAAACTTCCCTTTGGAGAAGCTATCTCACAATGACATTGAACGTATTCAGCTGGTCATCCTAAGAAGGACAGTCCTGATTCTTTCTGGGGATCACCTGCCGAAAATGCAAAAGGCTTCCTAACAAAAATAGTATTAGGAAGGCTTTTATTCTTCTTATTGGTCATTGTGCCTCAAAGCAGCACCTTGCTTTAATGGATGTCAGTAAGGATCCAACTTCCTGGGGTTGTCTCTTTGTTGAGGAAACTGTTACTCACATCATGTGTGATTCTGAAGTGTATTTTGCCTATAGGTTTGAACACCTTGGTCGTCATTTACTTGAACCTATAGGAGATTCATAACATTCTTACTAGGTGTTCATTGAATTTTGTTTCAGCTACTGGTCTGTTTTAAGACTTCTGTTTGGGGACTAGTATAATAGGCCTCTAGTTGCAGTGCTTGGTTCGGTTGAACCCCTCCTTTCTTTCATTTCATTCAGTAATTTTGGCGTCTGAACCAAACTGAGTTCCCGGATTGTAGAATCACAATGGCGTTTTCAATAGAATTTGAAATTTTGGCACAGTATTTGCCCTCCCAACACATTCAGTGTCTCTTGTCAGTGCAACGTGGGGGGGGGGGGGGAGGTTCTGAATGCATTTAGTTGGTTCATACTGCAAAGTAATTGCAAGAAGGAGGTAAAAAAAAATTTCAAAAGAAAAACTATTATTTTTCTGTACTCAACCAGCAACTTTGGACCCCCATTGCAGCCAAACTACTGCCTATGTAGTCAAACCACTTTACCTGGGTTTATATCTAGTACAAACTGACTTAAATCTAGGATTTTGTCCAGATCTGTGACCCTCAAGGTCATGCCCTTCGGTAGTAAGTTAAAAAGGGGAAGAAGTGAAAATTTTTCAGCTGTAATCAAAATTAATCTAATAAATTAAGTTATCTTCTTGAAATTCTAGTTATAGTATGCTAATCACTTTAAGAAAAAGTTTATGCAAAGAGCAGTAAACTGCAAATAGAGATTGCTTCTTTTTTGTCGGAAAAGTTGTTTATTTTACCTAGCCCTATTTAATGTCTTGTGATTTGCTTCCCTCTTTAATAATGTATGCTAAAAAAATAATAGAATATTTTGTATACAATTGAGCCGCTCAGAAGCCAATGCGGTTAAGTCCAAAACACACAAATTGAGAAAATTAATGATTTTTGATACATTAGTTTTTAAAATTCTTGGTTTATTAATTTAATTAGAAAAGTGTATACAGTCTTTTTTCGAGGTGTAAACTCTGCAAAAAAACAAGATATGTACAGGATGTGTAAATAAAAATGTAAGTATTGATTGAAATAATGACAGCATCTTAAAAATTTTAGGACTTATACCTTTTGGCAGCTGAAAAAGATAAAAAATTTAAGTAAAAATAATAAAATAACATTTATTGTCATAAGTTTTATGTCTTTTCATCATAACAAACATTATCTTCTTCCGAGTTATTTAAATGTAAATCTTGATCTCCACGTGTTGCCCTTAATGTCCTATAAAAGTCGTGTTTAATTGGAGGCATATACTTTAATAAACATATGATGTCTTTTTTTGTTTCTCTTGAAATTGTTCTGCCATTAGGATATAATATAGGTTGAGTTATATTTTTTAAACTTACTGGCCTACCTATTTTTGTTTTTGTTTTTTATATCAATTACATGAAAGGTATTTTCCTCATCAAAATTGTGCTTGAACTTAATGCTGCTTGGGTTTGACCTTTCCAATTTTATCTATCTCATATTAAGCCAATTGACTGTTAGTCCACTTGTTGATTTTTTTCTGTTGGTAACAGCTTCTTTCAATGGTTTTGTGGAAAGAAATTGTTGTGGATTCATTTCAACAACTCTGAAAGGGTTCTTTCTTTTACTATTTTGTATTATATGATACTAGTCAAGGGTTATAAATGTATGGAATTTTTTTTTTTGCATAAGATTCTATAACTACAAAATCAGCATCATTGGGCAAATAACTTAATAAAAGTTTATGCTCAAATGATTCAGCTTTTATATATTCACTCTGAACCAATTTCAGTAAACTTAACACAGTTTTTATATTTCGATTCTGTCCTGAACATGAATCTGAATACATTATATTTTTTTAAAAAATCCTTTGCGTACAATTTAATGTGTTTAGTTAAACACGATGACACTTCTTGTGAACCCCACGATGCTTGGGTTATAGGCCAAACATACATGTAGCCCTCGTTAGTCTTCAAATCATGGCAACCAAGATTGTATACATAAAAGTTTCTCTTATAATAAGCCACTGATGTGGATAGTTTTAGAAATGGTAATGTTTTTTTTTCTAAATCAAAACTAAACACGTATATTTCATCTGAAGCTCTTAGTCAATCATTAGCCATACTATTACGGGCAATTTCTGCATTTCGCAAGTGTTCATCATGTTTAACTTCAGCTGCATTTTTTTCTTCATCTATTGTAGATTGTTTTTTTATTACCAAACAATCACATTTTGCACAACTATTTTTGGAAGGTTGCTTAAAATGTAAGTTTTGTCAAATTGTATGGTAATAAAACTTTTCCTTTATTGGTACAATTTGCTCTTCATTACATTGCTCGACATATAGGTTATACATTTTTGCAATAGAAAGATCTGAATTTAAGTATCTGCGTCTGGGATTATGACTTGTATAATGGCCTTAAATAGCAGGAAAGGAACTTATATGTTTTCTTACATGGGAATCATCTATTTTGTCACCTGGAATATGTTGCCCCCGGTGGTCCTTCAGATCTTCCTTTGAACAGCAATTATATAGTCCCCCCTTACTTATTTGATATGTTTCTATAAAATATTTTGTGCAAACACCAACATCTTGGCCATTAAATCTAATAAAATATTCAAAAGACTGAGATCTTGGTCCTTTGGTGTTATTCCTGGGTCGTTGTCTTTTGATAGCATGAACTCTAATTAACCCACTTAAAAAAATATTTTGCTTATGTTGATCATTAAGCTTGTAAAAGTTTTTCATCGCCTGTTTTCTTTGATAAAAGGTTATCTTGCGATTACAAAGTCATAAACAGTTACTTGGTTTATTATCAAATTTCTTTGTAGGAATTATTCTTTTATTTCTATTTTGATATTGTTTACCTTGTATCCTTTTTTATTTCTCGACCATTTCCCAGGATTCCTGTTGCATTTTCTACCAACTTTTCTGTTATTTTGATTATTTTCTATATCTTCGTTATCTGACGATGTATCAGAATCAATACGGTTAACTCTCCTTGAATTAGAATGAAATATCGTATCACTTTCACTGTGTTCTATTTCCATTGACATTTTTAATTTTTATACCATTACAATAAATTTTTATTATTTTAAAAAGTCAGAGATTTTACTGTTAGTAAAGAAAATTTATTTAATGTTTTTGATAACACAATAATTTTCGCAAACACTTCAATTCTAATTAGAAGGTAACGGTTTCAGTTACTATGAATTTCTTGTTTTTCAGTGTTGCCAACAAATATCGAAAGAAGAAGAAGAATTTAATTTTTATTTCAAAGTTTATGTAAAAAAATATTGATAAAAGGTGGACTCTCTTATTCACAATGGCTTCTGAAGTTATTATACAATATATTCGGAAGCTATTAAAAAAAGGGCTGTCTAACCTAGAAAAAAATAACCAACGAGTAAATCCTTCAATTACTAAGAAGATTATTATTTATTTCATCAAAATTTCCAAAAATCAGAAAATATCAAAAAATGGACTTAACCGCATTGGCTTCTGAGCGGCTCAATTAATTTTCTAGCTATTGTTAAGTGCGAACTGATATTTTAATTGTTTAGCAGTGATTGTTTAAACCTGTCACTCATACTATGATAAACTTTATTATGTTAACATGATTTTGAATGATTAAAGTTAATGTCAACTAAGTAAAAAACAGTTATATTGTTTTCATTGTGTTTATATTGTCATGTGGATACCTGATCCCTAAACAAAGGGATCAAGTATCCCTAGTATACGAATTTACAAACATACTTATTCTATTATTAACAATCAGTGACAATTTACTTAAAATATGTCTCAATTATTAAAGACTGTCTGTACTTTAACATTACACTTCGGTATTTTTTTAAGGTTGTGTATAAGAGATAATAACTTCAGAATGCTTTCCTAAAAAAAGTTTCCGTTGACACATTCAGACAATCATTTCTTAAGCTGCAACAAAATTGCTGAAAAAACCAAAATGTTGCCATTTTTTATGTACAAGTATAACTTGAACACAATTGTCAGGTTTCAAATCTTTACTTATTGATTTTGGTACATTTTTGGCTGTGGGATCATGTACCCCCAGGGATCAAGTATCTCCAGTCTCCCCTATCATCCCTTTTCTGTATGATTTTACGTATACATTTTTATTTTCACCTTTTTGTTCTCTGGTCACTCTCATTTCTTTATGTATTTTACTTTGCACTTCTTCATATTGTTTAGTATGTTTGACTTCAAAAGAATCTGCAGATGGCATTAATATTTTTTGTTACTATGTGAGTTGGCAACACTCATTCTGAAGTTACTGTTAGGCAATACTCTGACACTAATTTGAAGTAGCTGGCATCTCTTGTCATACACCGCAATCTTCTATGCAATATAATAAAGCTTTTAATATCGAAACAAGCTCAATCCATTTTTAAAAATTTTACAGCATGGACAAAAACATTTCGCATTGCCCTTTTAGATGTTTGTTATTTGAAAAACTATGAATTACTCTATACCTCTTGTTATTTATATACCCTTCCTGTTGCACATATAGTTAACAGTTAAATCTTTTAAACCGCAGTAGATACATTGCAGTATAAGAAAATATATGTTTTAAATACTTTGTTCTAATGTATTATAACTGTACTGCCATGCTAAACACAGATGTGGTATCTGCACATTTTGTCAAAATTGAGTTATTGTCACCGGATAGTCATTAGTAATTTAGCTTATCTAAATCTCAAGTGAACGCATAATATTAAAAAAAGCTACAGCAAAAAAGTGGTATCTGCATATTTGCCGTAGTTTGCTAAAGCAATTTGAACGTAAATGACAAATACTAAGCCTTTAAAGTGGTATCTGAGCAGTTACCCTTTTTTCCTTAGTAGTTATGTAGATACAGTTTTTATACCCTAGTAAAGCAACATACTTAATAATGTAGCAGTTTATTGTAACAGAGTATTGAAATTAATTTACCTCTAACTGGTTTATATAGAGGTTGATAACAAACACTAATGCAACTTTGCATAAATGTTCAAGTAAATATTCAGCTTTTTCTATTGAAATTTTTACTTAAAATGCAAATTCTTAAAAATGAAATGCAAGTAAAATATTCATATCTAATTCTTTTATGCAAAAAAAAAGCATTTCATTGTACGTCCAATTATATTTTTGTTTAAGCATCGTCTGCTGTTGAAATTATCCTCATGCTTGGTAAAAATGAATCTAGAAAGTAAAACATTATAAATTATAGCATCAGCACATTCTTTGAAAATAAAGAATAAAAAATTATCATGATTTACAGTTTTATAGCGTTTAAATATCCGACATTTTGAAAATGTTATTTTTCAGAAGGCAGATTCTGTTAGATTTGTATTAACAAAATAAAGCGACAGAAAATCCAATTAAAGCAGATGTTTTCAATATTATTTAATGATACATTAAGCGCGTTTTTCTAAGCTATTTTTGTCATATCTGTGCAGATACCCCTAAAAATGACTAGTAATAGTCACTTAAGGTGAAATTAACTCAGTATATGAAAAGGTTTTGAATTGAAAATTTATCATAACTAAATTCATTAATTTTAAATAAAGACTTCTACAAAAATACTCTCTTATGTAGACTAGATAAGTTATTTATGAAACAACTACCACAAGTTGAACATTTAATTAAGTCACAAATCAAAGAAATGAGTTGTAAAACTTTAACCATCAATTTCTCATTTTGAGCTCTACTGCAGATACCACATCTGCGCTTAGCACGGTTGTATAAAAGTCATAATATACAAAATACTATTTGGCAATGATGTATTAAATTTTACAAAATCTTCACATTGGCATCCTTTCGTTGTCATCCAAATTTTCCCGAGGTTTAATATTTTTGTATGTAATTTCAAGATGATGAAGTGAAAAGAAAAAAGGAAGTAAAATGTTAAAATGTTTTACATTTATTTAACAAAAGTTATACTCAAAAGAAAGTACCTACTGTTTTTATTTTGAAAAGTCCTTGATCGTCCTCTTGGATTCATATGAAGCTTATAAATTTATATTGATTTCATCTGATCTATCTGTTTTTCCCTCTTCCAGATCCGAAATTCTGCCCGAATCAAGACAATGTCAAAGAAGCAGTTGAGATGGATAGGAAAGAGGGACACCCATCCCCGTCGAATATGTTGAATTCCCATGGCAAATAAAGCTGTTTTTTCTTTTCCCCATGTGTTATTCTTTATTCATTTTAAAATGTATGAATTTATATTACAACTATATTACTTTTTTCAGTCTGTAACGTACAAAAGTGATCAGGGGCCAGTTGAAGGTTTTTATTTTACCTACAAGGGATTGCCCACAAATATGTCATGCTTTGAGAGGAAGGGGGGAGGGGTTTATGAAATTGTGACAAGAGGGAGGAAAGAAATGTGACATCATGCATTTTTATGAGAATATGTTAATAAAAAATAATGTGTCATGTGTTAAAGGGCCCCCTCCTTTAACACATGACACACTATTTTTATGGGTGGGGGTGAGGGATTGGTGTTACACTTTGTGACAAAAAGGGGAGGGGGTCAAAAAAATTGAAAAAATTAGAATCATTTTATGGACAGCCCCCTACATGTTTTTGTGAAAATTCGTGTCTATATTTTATTTTGTATGGATGAATATAAAATTTATTTTTGTCATCTATTTTACTTCAGTTTTCAAGTACAAACAGGGCCAGATTTAAGGGATTGCAGGTGGGGCTACTGCCCCTGGGCCTCCACAACAAAGTGGCCCCCACAATAAAATTTTTGCAAAATATCCTGACTTTCACGGGTCGAAAATATCGGATATATACATATACACTGGTGTGCAAAAATTAAGGACGGGACGGTTTTTTCAATATAACTTTGTACAAAAGCTTTCCAAATCAACACATTTAATACCGTAAGATGCCCAATATGTAAGGACATGTGTAATGTAAGCAACACTTACTAAAAGAGAAATCAGAGGGATAAAAAGAAGCTTTATTGAAAAAGTAGCATGGAGCGCAATGCGACTGAAGGCCGAAACATCCCTGTGATGGGTGTCCAGCAAGAAACATCCGGTCTTTAGTAGGGGATATGATCTCCCCCGACTGCTAGGCAGGTTTCACAGCGTCTGCCCACGCTGAGAATGAGGGTGTCAATGAGTTGTTGAGGCATTGCTGCATTTGTCTTGCAGCGCCAATCGAAGCTCCCGAATCGTTATTGGTGGTAAGGTACGAGCTGCCAAGCGTCTGCCTAGAAAATCCCATACATGCTCGATGGGATTGAGATCCGGAGATCGTGCCGGCCAATCCATACGTTCAATATCCTCACTCTCTAAGAGCTGTTCGGCAGCTACTGTGCGATGACATGGTGCATTGTCGTCCATGAAAAGGAACTGCGGACCCATAGCGCCTCTAAAAAGACTCACATATGGAAGAAGAATCTCGTTACAATAACGGGTCCCGTTGACTGAACCTGCGTCGAAGATGTGAAGGTCTGTACGACTACCAAGCATGATGCCTCCCCAAACGAGAACACCGCGACCTCCATACCTGTCCCTTTCAATGATGTTCGAGGGATGATTGCGGCTTCCCCGCTCTCTCCAGATGAGTATGCAATGAGAATCGCTACTGAGACTTGTTAGCAAAAATATGAAATTTTAGTTCTTGAAGACAATTCCCAAAGGTTTAAGAAGTTCTAGTAACTTAATTCATTGTATTACAAAAATTGAAATTTATCCCACTACCTAACTGGCGAACGAATTGTTCCCCAAAGTAGAAACTCCAACAGAATCATGAGTTTGTTTACACAACGCGATGATGTGACCTCATTGTTACTGAGTTGAGTAACGTTTTGCTGAGTGCATGTGAACAACTATTTTAAAAGGGTTCACAGTTAAAATATAAACTGTGTTGTGTTGTTTCACAGTGATAATTTATGCATGTGATTCGATAAACGTCACATCATCACGTGGTGGAATTGGGAAATGTATTTAAGCGAGTGCACCCACTCAATCAATCTCTTACTCGCTTACTCTTATCTTATCAGTTTTGATGTCGCCGTAACTGCAGTTCGGTGTGTTACTGGGAGCGGTGTGCTCTAGTTTCTCATCAGTTCCACGTTGTCGAGTGGACTTTATTTTTAGAAAAATGTAGGAAATAAGTTCCTTGTGCCCGGCTAAAAGAGCGGGCAGGTTCCATTGGTCACCTTGAGGCATTTTGGTGGTGAAGGATGAAAAGGTGAAAGATTGTGGAGTTTCTTTCACGGAAGGTGATGTTGTTGGACGTAGGCTTCACACGACTGTCGAAGGTTCACGCTGGATTGGATTAAAAGATGTCCTGGAGTCTGGCTGGACTGGATGTCCGCGTGTAAGGGTTCTTCACCGGATGTGGCGGTTCTTGGTGTCCGAGAGGTCAAGTCTATAGAAGGTCCAGCATGGCGGCTGGCCACGAGTGGTACGGGCTGCAATCAACTTTCACGTATGATCCTATGGAAGGATCAGGCCTTCACGTTTTGATATGCCAAGTATTAAAGAGTGAATATCCTGAACGGTATGAACTTTCATCTTGAATATTATCAGGACTATTCTATTTTTAGGCAATGGACTCAAGGTGGACTAGCGTTGACTAGTCCGTTAAGTTTTGGAATTGAACGATACAGTATTATATAATGTGTTCCTATAAATGTTCTTGTGGGGGGTTTTATTTTCAGTCAAAATGTTTGTGGGTTTAAAAGTAGTTTATTTACCCTTGTTGATATTACAAATTTTAAGATATATTTATCGTTATTGAATAAAATTGTTTTTGACTGTTAAATGTGTTTTTAATTCCATTTTTCCCCCGAGCAGATCACATCACAATTTCTGTTGGGCTTGCAACAACCCGTTTTAGTTCCTCGAACTTTGGGTATTTCATCCACGGTAGCACGCAAGTTCCAACAAGACTGAATCTGCTCTCATCTGTAAAGAGTACTCGCCCCCATTCATGGTCTCTCCAATTCTGGTGTTCCCGGCACCACAGAGAACGCCTTCTCCGATGGGCAGGCGTTAGAGGTATACACTGTATAGGGCGTCGTGCGAACAGACCACCACCGTGCAGTCTTCTGGCCACGGTAAAACGCGATATTCGTCGTCCAGTCGCCTGTGTCGTGTGTCTAGCGATTTCTCCCGCTGTCTGCCGCCTGTTTCTTCTGGCCTGTAAGACAATATACCGGTCATCTGCGGGTGTGGTTCATCGTGGACGACCACTACTGAACCCCTGGATAGCTGTTCCTGTAGTTTGAAATTGTCTCCAAAGTCGTGAAGCGATGCTGTGAGCAATTCCGAACTCTGCAGCCACACTTATCACACTGCGGCCTTCCTCCAACTTCCCAATGATTCGACCTCGGGTAAAAGCATCCAGATGTCGTCTAACCGATTGATTATTCGCCATTTCTCGCTGAGGCAGCAACTCGGTGTGATTTTAACTGCTATACGGCGTGCAATCTCTTTGCCAGAAATTCTGATCTTACACCGATAACATGCTTTATACTACTTACACTCCCCCATTACGTCTGCCTGCATATCTGCGCATGTGCTACCGTACATCACCTTACTTAATCTCCTGATTGGTCTTTCTGTCGGCTCTGCCTCTTCATTCAGCTGATATGCTAATTTTTCGACTTCGTCCTTAATTTTTGCACACCAGTGTATATCAAGACATTTGGATATATATCAAAGTATCGGATATTTTCAAAAATATGATCTTTTTGAATCCCGATTAGGGGTCTCCACACTTCCAAATCCGGTCCTGGGTACAAATATGCTTACTTGGTTTCCACTGATAAAGAACAAAAATAACTTCTCATTTCCATATTTTTCTTGTGTTGTAGGACATCAAAAACACATTCCCTTAAATATCTCTAACACTCGATTTTGTTAATGCTGCCCTTTACCTGCCTACAGAAGTATGAGACGTTGAATGATCATAATGTAAATATGTTTATTTCAGGCCTCGGAACTAGTCTCTTTTCTAGCTATTTGTCTCTTTTTTTTTTCTTGAGTGTCTCTTTAGTTTATTTTCATGATTTTGTCTCTAAATTCTCTTTTTTTCCCCCGCGAGTGCTATGAAAATCTTACTTTTGACGCCTGTTGAAACGATTTCAGTTCGCAGAATTTCGTTTAGCAAACGTACGCAGCTTGACCAATCAGATCGCTTCTAATGATCGGAAAAATGGCTGAAAAAAAGGAGCTTTGTCAATGGAGAGCAGTGCAATAAACCACTCCCCTATGTGCATTTGCATCCTTCAAATATTTCAATTATTTTTCAGTTTGGAAGCTCTTATGAAAATGAAAAAAAGCTGTCCTACAGTTGCATATAAGAGCTTCCAAACTGAAAAGTAATTGAAATATTTGAAGGATGCAAAAAGATTGAAATCTAATACACAGCGATCAATTTTTGGCGAAGCACGTGGTTCCGTGTTCGCAAGCTTTTATTTTTCCATTACTTTATTTTAAACAGCTTTTCAATAAATGTTTTATTTTAGCTCACAACAAATTAAAAATCTAATGCTTACGCCTTTCTGATTCAATGTTTTCCTAAAATTAAGTTCACAAAAAGAAAAAAATAATAATAATCATAAAATAAATTATTTAAATAAAAAGAGCTGTCCTACATTTGCATATAATAGCTTCCAAACTGAAAAATAATTGAAATATTTGAAGGATGCAAAGAGATTGAAATCTCATACACAGCGACCAATTCTCCGCGAAACACGTGGTTCCATGTTTACATGTTTTTATTCTTCCATTACTTTATTTATTTTTAACATCTTTTTAATAAATGTTCTATTTTAGCTCACAACAAATTAAAAACCAAATGCTTATTCCTTTCCGATTAAATGTTTCACTGAAATTAAGTTCACAAAAATAAAATAAAATCAATTATAACAAAAACAAAAGCTATCCTTCATTAGCATATAATAGCTTCCAAACTGAAAAATAATTTAAATATTTGAAATATGCAAAAAGATTGAAATCTTATACACAGCGATCGATTTTCCGCGAAGCACGCTGCTCCATGTTCGCATACGTTTATTCTTCCATTACTTTAATTTATTTTAAACAGCTTTTCAATAAATGTAAAATCAAATGCTTATGCCTTTCCGATTCGATGTTTCCCTGAAATAAAGTTCACAAAAAGAAAGTAATAGTCATAAAATAAATTATGAAAATGAAAAAAGCTGTCCTACATTTGCATATAATCGCAGAATATAGAATGTATAGTATCTATAAAAAATATTTGTAAAATTTTTCAAAAGTTGGAAATTGGCCTACCGGAAAAAAACATGTGTCATATCACATTCTTGCCCCGAGCCCTTCAATTTATATAGCTAGATTTTATACATTTAACACATATTTTATTTGATTTATATACTATCAAGCTTTGCAAAAAAAAAAAAAAGAACTAGCTGATGTGTGCATCACATAACTTCCTTTTGCTCCAATTTAATGTCATGTCTCCATCACTGGCACTTTTAATGTGATTTAATAGTTTACTCTCTAAATATCACCAACTGAAAAAAATTAAGAAAGAAAAAAAAATCGCCAAATTTGTCGCCAACTTGGCGACAAAACTTGGCCACCAAAAGACTGGCGAGATATCGCCAAGTGTCCTCCAAATTATAACACCACTTAAGTATACATCGAAATTAACAATGATTTCACCCCAAAAATGAGCAAAAGACCCTTTTAGAAACACCCGAATGCAGCCAAAAGGGTAGATTCACAACTAGACCCCACTAGGAGTCTACGTACCAAATTTCAACTTTCTAGGACTTACCGTTCTTGAGTTATGCGACCTACATACGCACATCCACATATACGCACATACATACGTACATACAGACGTCACGAGAAAATTCGTTGTAATTAACTCGGGAATCGTCATTATGGATATTTCGCATGTCCATACGTTCTTAGGCACTTATCCACGTGTGGTCGAGTCGAAAAGAAAACTCAATATTCATTCGGGGGTGAGTAAAATGGAAATTAAGGTCGATTTTCGAGTGAAATTTTTCTCGCGATTACAATACTTCCTTTTTTTTGTAAAAGGAAGTAAAAAACACAATTTTTTCTTCAAACCAGTACCGAAGCATTAACTTATACGCAGGTGACTTAGAAACCTTTGAAGTGCCAAAAATTGAAGTTACAAATTTTCGTGAGTTACAACATCGCGATTCACTGACGCGATAAACACTAAAAAGCAGTTCATTAATATTTCGCTGCTTTGAATTGAAAGAAAAAGAAATGAATATCATATAAATCTGTCATTCTTTTTCGTATGATCTGACGGGTCAAGGTTAGGAGGGGAAAAAGTTAGGTGGTAATATATCATTTAACACTTCACGCACAGCCTATGAGAAGCAAGTTCCTTTACGGAGGCCTCTTTGGTAAGAGACAGAAATTTCTGAACTTCGGTTCCAAGCTTTTAGACGTCTTTTTCACAGACAGAAGTAATTGAAATCAGGGTGGTTTAGTGGTTGCTTTTTCCAATCTCAATGCTTGCTAGTATCTTACTCCGGAATTAAAAGTTTTGTTTGTCAATTCTAAACTACTACTGTTTCCAGTCAGTTAATTCTAAGGTTTTTTTTAGAAACATTAAGTTCTTTAAAGGAGTCTTTTGCATAAGGCTTTTAATCTGTAAAAAACTCAACGATATGTTGCATTTACTATTTCTGGATCTTTGTGCTTCCCTGCACGATGGAATTTTGTGATAACCATGGACAAGATAAACATCTCGTTGAGCTAGTGCATCAAATGCTTGCATCAAGTTGTGTTCACCTGTGTTCTGGAATGTGCTTATGTGTGTCGAACCTAATTCTATTGGATAAACTTTTTGTCTCTTAATCAAATGACCTGTTTTTTGTTTTTTGAAGTAAATTTTATTTTTTGCATTTAATCCTGTGGCAATTGCACGTAAGTTTACTTTTCGGTTGTTATACTTCTTCATTTTTAAATTGCTATTTCGTTGCTTATTTTTTAAACTCATAGATTTTTATTTCACTTGACTCTCTTTGTTCGGTTTGAATATTGAATGGGAACGAAAGTTTGTTATTAATGTATGCTTATAAGTACCTTCATATGATTAATTGTTTTATAGATGATTTATTTTTAAATGAGCATTAAAGATTTTCCCTGTTAATTATCTCTCCCGGATTCTAAATTTTAGTTTTCACTAATTAGTTTCTCATTACATGAAAAAAAAAAAAAATCAAGAATAAATAAGTTTTCTAGAGCTGTAAGGCTTATTTTTCAAAGAAATCTTAATAATTAGTGTGACAGGCAATCTTGGCGATACAGCCAAAGTTTTACTCACAGGTTTATATCCTTAGGTAGCAAGACAATCAAAGAAAAATGTTCTTTTTTAGAGATTTAATAACTTGTAGAATTCGGTAAAGCCGCCAAAAAAAAAAAAAAAAAAAAAGTTCTAAATTGCAACTGCAGCAGCTAATTTTCAAATCTTGGGACAAAAAGATGTAAATGTTTAAAGTTAGGGACTATTGCATCCCAAATACCAGTACTAGTTTTAGCACCCCATTTGGGGACTGTTTCCGAAATTTGAGGACATACGACCACCCTAGTTTAGTTGGATCTTTAATTATGACCAAAAGATTACCGAGAATGTTCGAAACTATTGTTATTTTTAGATCATTGCAAATGCAGCGGCAAATTTTCAAATCTGGGGACAAAAAAATGTAAATGTTTCCATTTATGTACTTTTGAGTCCCTAAGAACCAGCACTAATTTTGGGGACATAGAGTTAAAAAACACAAATTTGGGGACTGTATTCAAAATTTGAGGAAGTTGGCCACCCTACTTTACCTGGATCTATACTTATGTCTAAAAGAAACCGAGGTACTCGTAGTTTAGTCTTCGAACATCTTGATAGTTCAAAAATTAGCATCTCAAAAGTTGGCGTACTTCTCAGAAAAATTACCAAAATAGAATAATTGATACTCTAAAATCATGGTTTTGGTTTAAATTTGATCAAAAAATCCAGCTGAGCCTTGAGCGGACATCATGATATAAATCGACATGGAAATAATTATACAGAAAGAAAGCTCTTTACGTATTTCAATTTGAATAAAAATTATTCTAAATTCAGTGAATCTAAAAGTTTCCACAATAATTTGCTGATAATTCAAAAGCATTTTTTTTTTTGTTAAAAACATCTGTCGACATTCGTGGAGAAGAAGAGGCACGAAATTTTGCCACGCAGCTAGTATATAAAGGCGTAAGGTGTGGACCGGCGCCATTGCTGTTCTTTGTATTAAGTGTTTGCTAAGCTGCTTGTTTCAAGATAATTTTGGAAGTTAAAAGCTTAGAAGATGGCTTTTCGATCATGCGCAGCAATTTTACTATTATTGTCTGCAAATTACGTTCAATTCAGTAAGTTTCAATAGTTTTTATGTATTTTTAATTCCGGTGTTTGTATGTTTTAATTAATAGTGCGTAGCAATTATTAAAAATAGATGTTTAATTTTCAATCTTCGTTTAACCTATAACAAGTGATATCATTTGTCAATATTTATATATAATACCAATTTCTTCATTGATTATAGAAATCTTTTATGTTTAGAAATCAAAAACAGTAATTAAACAAAATATTATATACAGTAAACGCACTTCAACAACTAACATGTCTTACAACGAACTTCAAGGGACCGCAAATTTTGTTCGTTGTTATGGGAATTTCATTGCAATGGAATTCAAGCAATGTAATAGCAATTAAAATGAAACTGAAAATTTGTTTTGTTGGAACAGATGTTTCGTTGTGTAGGTATTCGCTGTAATGAGATTTTACAGTGTATTTCAATTCTTGTGTAATTTCTTTTTCCCTCATTATTTGACATAGAAGACGTATTTCCAGCTGTTTTAAAGATTTTAAAACAATTATGTTAAAAAAAGAATATTAAAAAACATTAACTTCCATTTTGAACAATAGTCTACTTAGAAGCTATCTGATACTACTTTGATGATGCTTTTTTTTTTCTATTGTAATTATTTCCTGAGATGAGATTCTCTGAGAGCTCGTGTACATGATGTAATAAAACTCTCTGTTAAATTAAAGGAGGAAAAAGAGAGGAAAAAAAGCATTTGTGTAGCGGAAGAAGAAAAAAAATCAAGTGTAAGAATAAGACGATTTCACTGAAAGAATCTGTTAAATTATCACAACTAAAAATAAGATTTATGTATCAGAAAAATTAGATAATTTAACGAGACTCATAGAAACTAATATTATTTGTATGTTGTGAACTTAAAGCAATACCCTTGTGTTTGGCATAATTTGAAGGAAATGTATTGAAATTCTGGATTGAATGGCTGTTTTTGAGAGCTATGCATGTAATTAAGTTTAAAATTCGTGATGAATAAGAGAGAGTTCTGATTTTTATTTCTCACTTGAAAAATGCTGCTTTTTTATGTATCAAAAACTTAAAAATTTTGTGATTTTCCATAAATTTCTATTTACAGAGCAATGTACATTGTTTTTGATTATATGGTTTTGATTATATTTTTTCTTATTTTTCAAAATTTAAAAACTTTCCAGAAATTAACTTGTGTCTTCTCGGCTACAAATTTTTAAATAGGTTTTCTTTATTCACAACATAAAAGAGCTTCAAACTGAAATAAAGGTTTTAACAATAAAATTAATTAGTAGAATCATTATTTTTAGTAAATTTGTGAAGTTTTTACTTTTCGAGGAAATATAGTAGTATTAGAGGGGACATCAATGTGTAGAAAAATTCAGTGGATCTAAATGTTTTAACAATAATATTCTGATAATTCAACAGCATTTTTTTGGTAAAAAAATGTGTCGACATTCGAGGAGAAGAAGATGCACCAGATTTTGCCACGTAGCTACGTACCTATATAAAGGCTTGGGGCGTGGACCGGCGCCATTGCTGTTCTTCGTATTTAGTGTTTGCTGATTTTTTTATTTTCAAGATAATTTTGGAAGTTTAAAGCATGAAAGATGGCTTTTCGAGTATTTTTACTGTTATTGTCTGTAAATTACGTTCAATTCAGTAAGTTTCAATAGTTTTTATGTATTTTAATTCCGGTGTTTGTATGTTTTAATTAATAGTGCGTAGCGATTATTAAAAATAGATGTTTAATTTTCCGTCTTGTTTTCACCTATAACAAGTGATATCATTTGTCAATATTTGAATTTAATATCAATTTCTTCATTGATTATAGAAATATTTTATGTTTAGAAATCAAAAGCAGTAATTAAACAAAATAGGATTACAGAAAACGAACTTCAACAACGAACCTTCCTTACAATGAACTTCAAGGAACCTCAAATTTTGTTCGTTGTTACGGGGATTTCATTGCAATGAAATTCAAGTAATGTAATAGCAATTAAAATGAAACTGGAAATTTATTTCGTTGAAACAGTTATTTCGTTGTGTTGATATTCGATGTAATGAGATTTTACTGTGATTTTCCAATCTTATGTACTTTTTTTTTCCTCATTATTTGACATAAAAGAAGTATTTCCAACTGTTTTAAAGATTTTAAAACAATCATGTTACAAAAAAAAAAAAAAAAAAAAAAGAGAATAACATTAACTTACATTTTGAACAATAGTCTATTTAGAAGCTATTTGATACTATTTTGATGATGTTTTTTTTTTTTTCCAATAGTAATTATTTCCTGAGATGAGATTCTCATATAGTGAAACTCTCTGTTAAATTAAGGGGGAAAAGAGAGAGAGAGAAAAAAAAGCATTTGTGTAGCGAGAAAAAAAATCAAGTTTAAGAATAAGACGAATTCCACTGAAAGAATCTGTTAAATTATCACAGCAAAAAATAAGATTCATGTATCAGAAGCATTAAATAATTTAACGAGACTCATGGAAACTAATATTTTTTGTCTCCTTCCCTGCCAACTGAAACCACCATGTCATTTTGTGAACTTAAAGCAATACCCCTGTGTTTGGCATAATTTGAAGGAAATGTATATACATTCTGGATTGAATAGCTGTTTTTGAGAGGTATGCATAATTAAGTTTCAAATTTATGATGAATAAGAGAGATTTATGAATTTGATTTCTCGCCTGAAAAATGCTGCTTTTTTAAGTTTCAAAAACTTTAAAATGTAGTGATTTTCCATAAATTTCAATTTACACGGTAAGGTACATTGTTTTTGATTATATGTCTCCAGAGATTGTCTTCAAATAAATAATTCTTTTTATTTTTCAAAATTTAAAAACTTTCCAGAAATTAATTTGTCCTCTTTGTTACAAATTTTTAAATAAGTTTTCTTTTTTTTTATTCACCATATAAAAGAGCTTCAAACTTAAATAGAGGTATAGAAAATAAAATTAATTAGTAGAATTATATTTCGTAGTAAATTTGTAAAGATTTTACTAATTAGAAGAAATATAGCAGTATTAGAGGGGACATCGATGTGTAACAGAAGGGAAAAGGCTGGAATGTGCTCTCTGTTACAGCTTCACATCAGATTTTTTTAAAAATTCTCTCCTGCTGCACTGTTCAGAAGGGAATCTAGGAATGCATAAATGGGTAGTAAAATTCTGTTGAAAGCAGGGCGGTCATTCCAAGCTCGTCAGCTTGCGAGATCGAGATTCTCGCTCACGTGATCGGTTGTGACGTAGAAATGTCGCAAAGTAGCATTCTAATCTACTCGAACTTATCTTACGGCTAAGTTCGGTTAGATTGGAATGCTACTTTGCGACTTTTCTACGTCACAACCAATCACGTGAGCGAGAATCTCGATCTCGCAAGCTGACGAGCTTGGAATGACCGCCCTGTTTCTTCAGCGTTTCATTACATTTATGCAAAGCTTGCCCCTTTTACTTCTTTAACTGTTTACTTTTGCTTGTTGTCAACATGGGGAATACAGCATCAGATAAAATGAGAGAATATAGACCTAGGGTAGTAATGAAAGAAATAACAACTCAAAAAGTATAAATTACAGATTACTGCAGACACGTGTTTCGGCGTTACAAGAACGCCTTTTTCAATGCAAAATAAATGAGCTTATCCATAAGCTCATGACCTTGGCATAAGTTATAGTAGGGGAATGTGGGGCGATGTGAAATAGTTAAGAGGACTGAGCTTTTTCAAATGAAATAATTGGAAATTTGTTTTGAAAAATTACAGTACATAAAGAAAGACCATTTCATTTTATAATAAAATTTGCATTGAAACAGTATTTTTAATTTGTGGTAATAAACTTGCGCCTTCAAAAAAAAAAAAAAAAAAGGGAAATTTTTCCCTTATTTTTTTTCACGGGGCAATGAATAAGTAAGTGAATTACTAACTGAAGTAATGTAAATGAATTAATTAATAAATGAACACGTAAGTGATTTAGTATATCATTGGGTGAGTAGACAAGATAAACTATTTCAATTTGCCCCGCATGTACGTGACTAATTGTACAAAATGTTTAAAATACAAATAAGCTTAATATTAACTAAATATATATTTAACCTACTATTAGAAGGTCTCAATTAATATTTAAAATATTAATAACAAGAGCTTTATGATTTTATAGTAACAAAAATGATAATTTTACTTACAATAAAATATTACAATATGAGCATCAATTTTTGAAAATTGCCTGTATTATCATATGCTTTAATCTCGGCGGTATTTTTTTCCTTACTGCAATAGACGACATGTTTTGCTACATGGCTAAAATATCACCAGATAGGTGACGCTAAAAGTAGAGTAAATGTTTCACCATTTTACTTTTTCCCGCTATTTCACTTTGCCCCACATTCCCCTACTTGTCAAATAGTGGTAACATATTTTCCCCCTTTGTTACATATGCATTTACTTAAATTATGGAGGTTAAATGAGAATGTTATTTCAATTTTAGGTCAATTTATCTAGCACTGTTCCTTAAAATGATAGATTTGTCAAATTTTAATTATCTTCCCCGAAAGTTGTATGTACTTTCTTAAAGCAAAATCTGTCAGATGTTTTCCCTCTGTTATGCTCGGAGCTCACCATTTTCGACTGAAAAAAAAAAAAAAAAAAAAAAAAAACCTTTCGCTGTGCCTATGACAAAAAGAAGCAAAATTATTATTACTAAAATTATTAATAAGAGCATTATGTTTTTAATGAATGAGAGCAAAAATATTTTTTAATTTTGAAATTAGTTAAAATACTTGACTTAAGCTTTTTCTTTTGCAGATGATAACAATGGCTGAATAAAAAAAAAATTACAAAAATTTGCCTATTTGTGAAACATGATTTTTATAGAGATGATAAATGGATTCATAATCTTCACTAGGATCATTATTTTTTCATGCAACACTGAAAACAACGGGAAATTTGTCCTACGCATATATGCATATGTAAACATAACAGGGACAAAAAAAATGGCGAAATCTTTGGAACCACGAAATATTTTTTGGTGCTATACAAATTATTTCTCGGAATTTATAGAAAAATTCAGAGTAACATAGCTTCTGAAAGGCTGCTGTTCTTAACAAACTACTCTCCAAGCTATATTTTTTAGTCACTCGGGAGACTGCTGGTACCTAGAATTTTTTGGACCAATAGGGAAGTTTTCGATTTTTCAATTTTATTTTTATATGATAGAGTAACATGTATGAACATCATAGGTGAAAAATTTTTTGCGATACGATAAGTAGTTTTTTTTTTAAATTAATTTTTAAAGTTCAAGCGCTTGTGACGTCAAATGGCATAGGAAATGACGTCATGCGCTCTTCCGATACGGGAGAAGTCGAAGGGCATGCAGTTGGCTTCGAAGACGAAACGTAAAAGGCTTATCTCCTCGCGTTTCTGGAACATTAAATCTCTCATCCTCTCGGAAATATTCGAATATCTTCATTGATGTTACTTGAGGAAGATTATTTAGATTGTGCTTTAACGAATCCGGCCTCCACAGTGTGTTCAAAAGGATTATTGAATTTCTAAAAAATAAAAATATCAGCGCGCTCAAAATGTCCGTACGAAAACAAGGGATCTTCGGCGGAAGGCTGCCCATTAGTGCCCTGTGACGTAAGCTCGTGACGTTTCAGAAGAGCGAACTTTTGACCGTGGATTTTTAAAAATTCATTAAAAATCAATCACGGTGTTTTAAAATTAAAGATGGTGAATTAATAGGTTGCAACTTCCCTATTGTATTACACACTATATTTCATACTATATTTCATATTTTATATAGGCATTTCAAGTAATGAAACAGAAGGCATGGTAATAGATATTTCAGAGGATGAAGTAGCTGAAGTCCCCAGCTCTGTTTTGAGTTTCATTGAAAACCTTGCCCGAAGAATTCTATCAAATGGAATTGCCACACTCGAAGTACCATCGGCCAATCCGTTAAAACTTCATGATTTGAGTTTTTCTTTTAATGAATCGAGCTTTGGAGTCGGAAATATCACTATCGAAGGAGTAAGAAATTTTTATTGCTATTTACTACCAACATGAATGTATTTTTCTATACTTAAATAACTTAAATAAATGCTGTAGAACCTCTCAATAAGGGACACTAAAGGGATTTTAGTTTTTGTCCCTTAAATAAAGATGTCCCTTGTTCGGAGGTATATGAATTGATGCATGCCGGGTACTTAACTCAGTACAATATCATAATAAACATAAACTATTATCATTTGAGAATAAATATTGAAAATGTTTCAACACACTGAATGAAATTTAGAATTATTCAAATTAAAAAAATATTTAAAAAATTAAAATTGAATTAAAAAAATTAGTAGAATCACAGTTTTGTAACTTACAGAAATTATTTTTAAGGAATTTGCTATATGATTTATTTGAGGTCATGTAGCTTACAATGCTATTGTGTAACTTACATTGCTACTTACTATGCAATGTAACAGCGTTCAATGTAACAATGGTTTGTCATGGGCAATGCACTATACATCAGAGCAGAACCCATCTGAAGTAATTGCTGAGGGGAAAAAGTTTGATTGCTAATCTCACCCATAATATTAAAATACATATTTGTTTCCTCTTATGTTAAGGTCAAGACAAACTTATCAGTTGATTTTTGTACAAAAAAGAACCTATATTTCTATTAATTAAATATTTCTTATGCATTTTGGACTAATTTACGCAATTTTTCTCTGTGGATGTCCCTTAAATAGAAGGTCCCTTAATCAGAGGTAAAGCCATGGAGATTCCTATTTAAAGGGACTGGAACCAGAAAAATGTCCCCTAAATAGAGGTGTCCCTTAAAGAAAGTACTACTGTACAATGTTTTCCTCAAGTTGGTTACTCAATTAAACAGTTCATATATGTCTTTAAAAATTACGAGTAAATAGCTTAATGTGAGTAATATCTTTATTCATTTGACCTTACTAATAGATCTTTTGTTGCTAATTGCTTGCTGTGATTTGCTGTATTAGATAGAACTGCAAATAAAAAATATCAACCATTAGGTTGACACAAAACAAGAGAGGGCTGTTAAGATCAGAGCCCTTCTAGCAACTGCCTAATATTTGTTAAAAACTCAAATTTGTCTTCCAAAAAATATATGAGCAAAATAAAAAAGGTTTCTTTTTAGCCAGCGAGGATAAAGCAAATAGGGAATTCTTTCTCTTCATTTAGACATAACTGCCATACTTACTTTATGCTAGTTAACTTCGTTCGGAATCCAGATGGTTCTAGAGTGTGATCAATGAGAGGATATATATATATATATATATATATATATATATATATATATATATATATATATATATATATATATATATATATATATATGTATCTTAGGGGTTAGTTGGGGTGAGTGGGACCCCTTTGTGAAACACTTCTTTTTTGAAACCTTATACAAACGTTTTGAAACAAAAAATAAATAAATAAACTAATTTATTTATTTTTATCTTAAACATTATTGATAAACAAAAATCCATCATTATTTTCTAAAATGATACTTTAAATTTTCTTAACGATTATATTAAAAAAAAAAAAAAAAATCAGATGGGTGTTCTTTTTACCCCATAAGAAGGGGTAAGTGAGTCGCCTCTTATCTTTTCAGTTTTAATCAAGCATATCTAAAAAAGGGGTAAGGGTGTGTTACTTGATAAAGAATGTGAGTTTTTAGTATGATATTTTTAATATATAAACGTATCCATTTATGACATATTTACTATCATTTAAATCTGTATGACGGAAAATTGTGAAAAAAAAAAAAAAAATCTGTTAAGTTCATTAAAAGAGAATAGGTGTACATTCTACTTTTATATGTAGAGGTGTATTGAATAAACGTATTAAAGTTATTTTTGAGGCTGTCGGGAAAAGAAATAAGTTTTCTTCCCCCGAGTTTTGCCAAAAAAATAAGTTTTTGGGACATTCCCATTAGCATGGTACAAAGAGCTTCGTTGAGGTCGGGCCTTCCCCCTGAAGACGCACCAGTACCTTGCTTGATATGCATTCAGTGTTTTTTTTTTTTTTGTATCTTTGCATTTTAATTAAATTTTGATAATTTTAATTTTGTAACGCTTCATTGTTTTAATATTCGTTTGTTTCTGATCAATATCTTTATACTGTTATTGTTTCTACCAGCGCGATTCACCCAAACAAAATGATGAATTAATTTTTATTAGATTAATACAATAATTGATATTACAGGTTTCCGTGAAGTCTTTAAATTATGACATAACCTATGTGTTTGTGTTAAAAACTTTCCAAAATTACATCATCACGAATAAAATGTTAAGAATATATTTAATCTAGTATAATCAGCCACGGTGTCTGTCAGCTGGAGCAAGTGTCTACTTATTTTTATGCTATGTCGTGTTGTAAAGAGATTGTATCCATTTGCGAATTTTACTAACTTTCCCCGTTTGTTTATTTAAAAAATACTATGGATGTTGTTGAGAAGTCCTTGCTTATAATTTTACTATAGTTTTATGGGTGTAGGAGAGCATTTGAACGCTTTTGTTTTTAAATTTCTGTTGAAAAACGAAAAGTTGACAATCTGAGCGGATGTGTTAGAAATACAGTTCAAAATTAGGTGTTTAATGCAGATAATGTATGTTAAACATATTTAGAAAATCTGCTGTAGTAGATTCACTAGTTTTTCAGGTTCACATACTCAAATTGAAAATCTCTCCAAGTATTAAACATTTGGGATATTATAAAATTCTCAAAGGGATACTTAGTTCTTACAACACGGCTAGGGTACATTAAAAGTTACTGCAATGTCTCAGAATTTTAGTCATTTTTGTTATTTTTTGAGTTGTTTTTAATTAATCGTATTAATAGCTTTAAATTTTTCTTAAACATATGCTCAACTGAATTTAGCCTTTCCTCTCTTACTACTTTCCAGTAGGGGAGGAGCGGGTTCAGTGAGACAGGGATAAGAGTGAAATTGCAATTTATTTTCTATAAGTTTATTTCCAGCCTGGTAAAACGTTTAGAAAGTCAAGTCGACATACTGTAAACAAGTCGACAAAGTAATGTTTCCTCTCTTACTACTTTGCAGTAGGGGAGGAGCGGGTTCAGTGAGATAGGGAAAAGAGTGAAACAGCAATTTATTTTCTATTAGTTTATTTCCAGCCTGGTAAAACGTTTAGAAAGTCAAGTCGACATACTGTAAACAAAATTGTACAAAAATGGTTGCTTTCAAGTATCATGTAAGAAAAATAACTTTGTCATCATAGTTTGAACCCATCGAAGTCAAATATCTCCTTTGTTTGTTGCACTGTTTCTAAACTGTTGGATAAACTTTACAGACTCGTGTTATTAATCTTACATTAGTCTATTTACTAACCTTCATTTTAGCAGTAGAATGATGTTGTTAATTTTCTTTGTCTGAGAATGGCAGCTATTGAGTTCATATTTTTCAATGAGGGAACAGTGAGACAAGAACAGTGAAACACCATTAATTCGTTGCTCACTGCTCCCATGACTCTTTTGTATTAAAAGTGGAGGAATTAATGCATTGAATCAAATTTAATTACTACTAACCTGTTGATGCAAATAATAATAAAATGAATTCGAACGCACTGCATCAGCAAAATAAGGAGGCTTAACTGCAGTTATGACTTTTATAGCTCCAATCACATAAATATTTCCATTTCGTACTTATTCTAATTAAATTATTATTTTTTTTATTATTTCAACGCAATATGCTAAATTTAATAATATTTACCCATATTTTAAAATTCTCAACATGCTTAGAAAAAAGGAAGTCAGGTACGTCATTTTGGAGATTTTCTGAAATAAACAGGAAAAAAGCTGTTGCACTAGTGATATTCAAAGGCTACAGTGAGATCATTCCATCCTTGTGAAATGCTACATCACAAAAGGACACTTTAAGCCAACTGACTAATCTGGAACTACTACAGGGAACTACTAATCAGGTTCCCAAACTGATATTTAGGGAAATAATTTTCTATGAAAAAGAATTCCAACACAAAAAATTTGAATTCTTCGTTGTCTCACAAATTTAAATATTGAATAGTCTACTAGCAAAGTAATGTTTGAGAAAAGTGTCAGCAAAAGAGCTTTGCAAAAGGTCGCAGCGAGCCAACTGTGGTAAAGAAGTAGAATTTCTTTTCTCTTATTCCCCCGAAAGATCAAAAAATGTATTTTAAATTTCAGAGATACTCAAGAAATTACTGTAAAATAGCCAGAGTACTCTAAATTCTAAATGAATGATTAGGTTACTTACTGAAGTAAAATATTTATAAAATACATACTACAATTAGCTAAGTGTTTAACATAAAGTAACTAGAAAAAAATTGCAAATAAAAGGGATAACATAGCAATTTTGGGGTTAAAGAATTATTTGGATATTAATTGATCAAGATCTTTTCAAGTCAATAACTCAAGCGAGGGAATGAATTATAGAAAAAAAATCTACTTATTATCTTACCGATTTCTGATTTTGTTTGTGCGTGTTTATCTTGTTATTATTTAATTTATTAATTTCTTTTTCCTATTCCCTGAGATCAATTTCTCGTGAGAACATAAAATTCAATATCACTATCTTTCGTTGCCTTTACTGAGTATGTGGCCAGTTTTATTGTTTGCTGTCGGCGTTTATTATTGTTTTACGAATTTTACTTTAGCAAAAAATGGTTGACTTCAGTCTCAAAAACGTCATTTATTCTATTTGAGATGGACTGTATAACATGTAGAAAAACAGCAATTCCTTTTAAGTATTGAACATTCCTTTCAATAAATTTTAATATAAAATACTCATGTCACACTTGAAAGTAGCAATCTTAATGGCAAATTTTGTTTTTATTTTAGATTATTGTCTACGGCTTGACCAACTTTAAATTTCTGGATTTATCTGTCCAAAAAAGTTACAAAAATGAAAGCTGCTCTGGCGAGAAATTGTCTTTATACGCCAAAATGAATCTAAGTGACGTTGCACTTGATGTCAACATCAGTGGCTCAGTTATATTAGCCATGATGCCCACCATACCTATTCCAATGGAGGGAGAAGCAGTTGCTAATTTGTCACATGCTACGGCATTCCTTAATGTATCAGCAAGTTTTAATGAATACATCATGAAGTTGGATGACTTTGAATTTGACGTCGACTTGGATGGATTAGATGTTGATTTCTCCGGCTTGAATGTGTCTGGAATCAGTACTACTTTCTTGGAGGACGTTGTTAGAAAAAACTACAAGAGCATGTTTATATCCCAGAAAGCCCAGTTTATAGACATGGCTAGCAACTATGTCAAAGAGCTAGTGAACGAGCGAGAAGAGGATAAAATCTTCAAAATTATTGCGGAATTAATTAAGCTCATCTATGATGCTGTTTTCAACTAATATTTTCGAGTTTGAAAATGTTTTACAAAAAATAAATTTTGAAATGTAAGCCGAAGTGTTCAAAAAATAATTACGACATTAAGATGTTATTGATAAAAATGTAGAAGTTTAGTTGAATAAATGTTATTGAGCATGATTTTGTCTTTATTGGAAATATTTTTACGTTTTCAATTATGTTAAAAATAATTATTTTAAACAGTTTTTTCCTTTTATTTAAAGAACTCATGAGTAATCTGTAAAATACATTTTCTACTGCGTTTTTGAGTGAAAAAAATGAGGAGAGGATCTTTTCGGAAAATTTTATATAATGTAAAAAGTTCATTCACCTGAAAGATATCTGCTAAGAATGAAGAGTTTTAAAAATATTTGTTGTAACTAAGCTGTAAAATGGAATATTTAAAGAAAATTTATATCTTTCATACTTTAGTTATAAAATATTAATATGTTTTGGGACTAAATATAATATAAAGCTCCTTCACAATTTTCAATACAGCTCAGAGGACTGAATGGAACAACCTTCTAATAACAACGTTTCTTATTCCCCACCCCCCTTCTTCATAATAAACAATAAAGCGGCTTAGCTTGTTGCTCATTAATCATTGAATTAGATGATAAATTATTTTTCTAAGAGTTAAAAGAAAGAAAACATACACTCAAACCTGGGTAATTCCATATGAAATGAGCAAAAATGACAAAAAGTGGTGGCCACATGTTAACAGATTTTTATGAAATCTGCTATAAAGGTTCCTTTTATGCCTGTATAAAAGCATCTAAAATATTTTGGCTTTATTTTAGCAGTTACATGCGGTTGAAAATTGGTTAAATTGAACAGCATTCTCATAAATGCTAAATATTGCATTTTTCAAGGCTATGTTTACATTAAATTAACTATTTAATGTAAACATAAAAGTTACATAGTATTGTTGTTATCTATGGAGAAGGGAAATTCACCTGCATGCTTTTAGTAACTTTTTCAAAGTAATTATAATTAACTTTTAACCGAGTTTTAAAAACTAAAAATATTCCAGTTGTCTCATAACCAAGCATTTTATTTTTACTTCCTTTTACAAAAAAGGAAGTATTGTATTCGCGAAAAAAATTTCACTCAAAAATCGGCCTTAATTTCCATTTTGCTCGCCCCCGAATGAATATTGATTTTTTTTTTCAATCCGACCACAAGTGGATACATGCCTAAGAACGTACAGACACCCGAAATATCCATTTTGATGACCCTCGAGTTAATTACAACGAGTTTTCTCGTGACGTACGTATGTATGTGCATATGTGTGTACGTATCTCGCATAACTCAAGAACGATATGTCCTAGAAAGCTGAAATTTGGTACATAGACTCCAAGTGGGGTCTAGTTGTGCACCTTCTCTTTTGGTTGCATTCGGATGTTCCAAAGAGGGTCTTTTACATCTTTTTGGGGTAAAATCATTGTTAATTTCAATGTAAACTCAAGCGGTGCTATAATTTGGCAAACACTTGGCAATATATCGCCAAGCTTTTGGTCGTCAAGTTTTGTCACCAACTTGGCAACAAATTTGGCGGTTTTTTTTTAAAATCTGGTTTCAATTTCGCCATATTTAGAGAGTTAACGATTGAATCACATTAAAACTGCCAATATTGCGAAAAGTTATCTGTATAAAATGTTTTCTTTGCTTCGGTTCGCTACAAACTTGGGGGTGAAAATATTTAAAGTGTTTCTTCTCACACTCCGAGGCACTATTATCTTTAAATTGGAGTAAAAGAAAGTGCTGTGATGCACACATCAGCTCGTTTTTTTTTCTTTTTTTTGAGGCTCTTGTTCGTGGGGCGGAGGTTGATGTTACTTCTGCGATGGACATCCCTGTAATAATACAATTATTAATTTTTACTTCCTTTTACAAAAAAGGAAGTATTGTATTCGCGAAAAAATTTTCACCCAAAAATCGGCCCTAATTTCCATTTTCTCACCCCCAAATGAATGTTGAGTTTTTTTTTCCAACTCGACCACACGTGGATATATGCCTAGGAACGATCCTCGAGTTAATTACAACGAGTTTTCTCGTGACGTCTGTATGTACGTATGTATGTACGTATGTGTGTGTGTGTGTATGTATGTCGCATAACTCAAGAACGGAATGTCCTAGAAAGTTGAAATTTGGTACGTAGATTCCTGGTGGGGTCTAGTTGTGCACCTCTCTTTTTGGTTGCATTTGGATGCTCCAAAGGGGGTCTTTTTCACCGTTTTGGGGTGAAATCATTGTTAATTTCGATGTAAACTGAAGTGGTGTTATAATTTGGCGGACACTTGGCGATATATCGCCAAGTGGCGACAAATTTGGCGATTTTTGCAATTTTTTTTTTTAAATTTGGTTTCAATTTAGTTATTGTTGGTGATATTTAGAGAGTGAACTATTAAATCATATTAAAACTGCCAATAATGAAAAAATGACATTAAATTGGAGTAAAAGGAAGTCATGTGATGCACACATCAGCTCCTTTTTAATTGAGGGCCCGATAAAAGTCTTCGCCCAGGGCTCCGCAACACCTAGGGCTGCCACTGGTCCTGCCTGCTGATGTGGTTTTATTATTATCAGTTAAATACACATTTTTAAAAACTGCTGTTCAGTTGCTTTCTGCTCATGGATGGGAGGAGCTTGATGACCTTGGTGTCCCACCTTGCCTCAGTATGCAAATATAGGGGCCTATAAAAGCCTTGTTGGTTGACGATGCTATCTTGTGAAATTTACTCTTTTGTGCAGCTAGATGTTGTTGTTGCTCAGGTAAGTGGCCGTTATATACCGCCGGTTGAGAATCGCTGATTCACACTTTCATAGTATAATTCGTAGTAGCATTGGGAATTTCCAATTTTTTTTGTTAGTGATTTTTTTTTTCATTCATAGGAAGAAGTTACAGTGGTGGTAAAAAAAATTGCATCATCCGCGAAATCCAAATATTTTAAACATTTATAAGTAATTATGAAATATTTAACGGTTTCTTGCGTCATATAACACGAATTGGCATTGGTACATGACGCAAGATATTGCGTAAGATTGCATCATCCTTCTAATTATATAAAAAAACAAGTTGAACATTCGACGCATTCATTTACGATCTGAACTTATGAGTTGCAGTATGTCGAAATACGTTCAATTGACACGACAAAGGAAGAGTGTTGCTGTTGCATTGGACAAAGAAGGATTGTCGTCAAGTTCCATAGCAAAAAGAATAAACTGTTCGCAATGGATTGTTGTTCGACTGCTGAATAAGCTAAAGAGCACCGGAAGCACATTAAGAAAGAGTGGTAGTGGTCGTCCACGAATATCCAATGCAGCGCAGGACAGGTATTTGATACGACTCAGTCTTCGGAACAGACAATCATCTTACATAGACATGAGAACAGCATGGGAAAACGAATCGGGTGTTCACGCATCTACGTCTACTGTACGAAAACGACTGTGTGGTGCGGGTTTGGTGGTACGTCGACCACGAAAGAAACCATTGTTGACCAACAAAATGAAGAAACAGCGTCTAGACTGGGCAAAAGCTCACCAAGGGTGGACTGCCGATCAATGGAAATCAGTTGTGTTTTCGGACGAGTCCAAATTCAATCTGCATGGGTCCGACGGACAGCACAGTTAGGTGCCACAAAGGAGAGGAATATCATCCCGACTGCATTCAGCACACAGTCAAGCAGCCTGTATCCCAGATGTTTTGGGGATGTATTTCTTATCAAGGAGTTAGGGGGCTTCACTTTGTGCAAGGAACAGTAAACGCTCAGGTGTATATTGGCATTTTGGAGGAGAAATTGCTTCCTACTATCCGGGATCACTTTACTTCAGTTCCAAACGTCATTTTCCACGATGATTCTGCTTCGTGCTATAGGGCGAAACTGGTAAGTAACAATTTAAAAACCTTTATCCTGCCATTATACTTAAATTGACATGGGGTTAAGTATTTTTTTTTCTCTAAACTCACACACAGGTTCAGAAATAGAAAAATGAGCATGGGGTCAGCAGTTTGTCTTGGCCCGGAAAAAGCCCCGATCTAAATCCGATCGAAAATTTTTGGAATAGAGTGGGTGTAGAAGTAATGAAACATAAGCCAACATCACTTGCAAAACTCTGGGAATGAACAATTCGTGTCTGTCACCATGAACTCAGTAAAGAATACATTCAATCACTCATCCGTTCAATGCCCCGTAGATTTCAAGCTGTCATTAAAGCTAGAGGCGGACCAACAAAATATAAGGTTATATTTTATGATGTTCAAACTTTTCCATGTTACTTTTGTTTCTTTTTAAACAGAAAGAGTGTTACAATTTAAACCTCTACTTACTTTTTCGTTGTCCTCTTGGCAACGTGGATGCACTTCACATTGTACTTGTTACAGTTTTGGCCATGTATTTCCATAAATAAAGTAAACAATTAGCGGATTCCTGCTGTTAAATGTTTATTTCATAAGTTTTGCATAATTTCACATACATTCATCGTTAATCAGTCGACCAAAACTTCTCACATATCCCATTGTTGTGACAATGCGAGGGTGATGAAATTTTTTTTACCAGCACTGTAATGCGATGAATGTTTTCCCCCTTATTTGGAACTGAGGGATAACTGTTATTAATTTCACGTTGGAGTTATAAATTGACAATTATTTATTAAATTTTTTGAATAAAATTTTGACCACCAGATTACAATTAATAGCTCGATTAGTTTTAATTAGCAAATTAGTTTTAAGCTAATCATTAAATAATGTTGTATTTGGATTAAACTCTAATTAATATAATTAATAGTTAACACTTCTGGTTTGGCATTCTTTCATTTTTGAAGTTCTTGGAGCTATCCCTACCTTTAAGTAAGTTCTAGCTATGTGCCCAATTGTGTACACATGAAAAATCTCTTGTATTGCTAAATCACCAACTGAGACAATGACCATTACGCAAAGTTGTACAAAAAAAAAAAAGCGAGTTGAACAAAACTCTTTATTATGCCATAACTTTGAAACATAGTTAAAACACAAGTACATTTCAATTCATTTTAAGTCAGTTCAGTTATCTACAATCAATATGCTTCGTTTAAAATATTTATGCAACTTTTTGAGACATGGTTTCTCCCTTCTCTTAATTTAACTAGATTAAATAAATAAATATATATAAATAAATGGAATAAAATGAAATAAATATAAGGCAACATTGAAAGAAAAACAATTGTCAAAGGTTCAATGGATAATAGACATTTTTCAAGGATAGAAAAGTTCTTTCCTCTGATTTTCCTTAAAAGGAAGTTAGTCATTGAGCAGAAGTTACACTTGATTTGAAATTTTATGTACTTAATTTTGTTTCTTGTTAATAGCTTTGCATTTTGGATGACCAAAAATGTATACTTTGTAACGAGTGAAAATTTATAGTTAATAACAAAAATCAATATTTGGTTTGAAAATCCTTGTCAATTTTGTTAGAAAATAATACTTGCTAACTCAATAAAGCTGAAAGAACTTTCGGCATTTAACTGTACTAATTAAACGACAACACTTAAAAAAAGATCGAAAAGTAAACAAAGAGTTTGACAAAACACGAATGATGCCAAAATATTTTTACCAACAGTTTCGTACAGATAAGAATGCATGCAGTGATGAAGGACTTAAAGGCCTTCACCATTACTTCCATCTTTATATGTATATGCATGGGTGAAAGAAACCAGTTAAATACTATTTAACTGAGACTTAGTAAATATTGATCGTCCAATGGGCAAGAGTTTAAAAAGTCTGAAAAAATTAAACGCAACCTTTAAGATAGTTTTTTAAATTTTCTTCTTACAGCAGTTCGCATCAAAGACACTAAAAAGAAAGAATTTCCTGTTTTAATTGCATGAAAATCTCTTGAAGTTGGAGTAAAAATGTAAAAGAACTAATTCGAATATTAATCATTCGTTTTAATCAAATACACTTGTTTTAAAATATTAGGCATGATCTTTGATTTTAGTCAAATGAATATAGTCTCCACATTTTTCTGTTGCAATGGTTATCATTTTCTTGCGATTGCTATTTTCATCTTCAGAAACTCTGCATTTCACAAATATAACATTCGATTGATTAAAATAAATATATATGCACTATTCTTTTTTCACAGAACGCTCTTAATGACGGCCTTCTCTTAAAAGGGAACAATTTATTGAAGAAATAATTAATGCAACTTATAGTTTTTGTATTTGCAATTATGAAAACTCCAGTCATTTATAATAAATTAAAGTCAAGTAGCAGCAATAATACTATAATAACAACAATATTAATATTAACGTCATTTGAATTGTAATAAGGAATTTTTTTTTGTAAAAGGAAGATTCGATAGTTTCATAGAGAATAGTTACGTTTCTGAAATGATCACCCCAACCCATTTTAAGCACAATTACTAAATTTGTACTTGAAGCGTTTAGTATGAAAATTAGTTCAATTCAGTTTTTAAAATCTTACAGAGAGATGAACAACATTTGCATTTTAGGCCCCACTTACGTTTATTTATTTTTTATTTTTTCCTACGGATTTTTTAAAAAATTTTTTATTTTAAAAACATTCGGTGTACGACTTCGTTTTTGTTTTCTTTTTTAAATTTCCAAAACTCGCTCCCAATGAGCAAAACACTCGCTTTTAAATGGAGAAAAACTTTTTGTCTCACCAAATACTATTTTGTCTGTTCGCAAGTATTATTATTTTGTAAAACAGGAGGTGTTTAGTGTAAATAGTAAATGAAATGTTTAAAACTAAAAAGCATTTTAGATATTTTTAAGGGAAATCAGTGGTGTGAGAAAAATTCTTACTAGGCGAGTTCTGAAGTCACTTATTTTGACGCGAGTTCTGGAATGTTAAATTCGCACTGTTGCAAAATTATTTACAAACAAAAATAATTTAAATTACTCTGGCTTTGAAGTATCATGTGGCATTATTTTATTTATTTAATTATTTATTTTTAATTTTACATTAAAATTCCAATTGAATGCACATCGTTTCTCACTTTTATGCCAATTACTAGCCTATACAAAAAAAAAAAAAAAAAAAAAAAAAAGGTGTCGATTAAAAGCAATTTTGTCCGATAATGTTGTTGACCTATTACGTTTTTACAATATTGATATGGTTAAAGCATGAATTGAGCTGGATTTAGTCGAGTAAAACTGATTTTTGGCTGCGGTTTTCAACCAGATTGAGGGATTTGTTCCAAATCGTTTTGTGGCGTGCGTGATAGTACAGACAAAGATGTATGAATTGTGAAAAAAGAAAAACATTTTGTAAATTCAAAAAATGTGTTATGCTGGTTTTTATACTAAATGCCTTATTTTGAAACGGTGATTCGGCAACACTAGTCTTTATCTCTTCTGTTTTAATACAAAAATAATAACTTTCTATTGTTCCCTAAAGTTAAACAAAAAAAACTATGCATTCTGTATGTCATTGTAATTCGGTGGAATGACAAATTACCAATTAAAATTTTATCTGTGATTGAGCAAATTATTCAGTAGGAATGCAAAGAAATTTCAAACATAATCGAAGACTTTAACATCAGCCATAAGAAAACAACGGAGTCCATTTTGCTCCAATAAATATATTCGTCTGTAGAGTTAGAAGAAATTAACAGAACGACGTACACCGAAGGCTTAAAGTTCATCCACAGACAACTCTGGTATTTTCGGATCTTTCAATCTGAGGTCTGCATGAGTTACTTGCAATACTTCAAATTTGAAGTAATTTGAACTGACATCATGCTTTTGAAAGCACGGTGATGCGTGGATGTAATATTTTAGTATGTCGTTATCACTATATTTACAGTCACTTATGTAAATTTGGCAGCAGCAGCACCAATTTTAATATCTTAAAACTACAGTTTATGAAAAATATTTCAGCTGATAACAGCAAAACAATAAGCCATTTTGCGAGTAAATTTTTCTCAGAAAAACTTACTTACGTAAAACTTCGGCAGTTTTTTGGTTTTTGCCAAAGATTGAGCTTTCCATTTTCACTATAAATATTTTTAGCAAATTCACCACCAGTTGTTTAGCAGATCAAAAGGCAGCTTACAAATATTTTTTACTTTATTCAAGATTCTTATTCCATGTACAAATATACACACAAGATTTAAGCTCTTCTAGCTTCAAAACTTCAACATCCAGAAAATCACAATATCACGTTTTATATCATTTCACTTTGAGACGCAGTTATCAAACTTTTTATATCACGGACAAGAGAAGAAATAATGCGTTTAAACGGAACAAAATATGCAATAACTTATTGACTCGTCAGATGTCTGTAGATATCTCGAAACACTGATGTGGTGAATATTTATTACACATGACGCAAATGTCATTCACTTACGCAACACTGAAAATTATCCTTCATTGTAAGAGTAAACATAACACTTCAATTGTCAAATACGTATATTTCTGCAATGGACTGACGGTATTCCATGCAAAGTGTAAGGAGAAAAACAGAGGTGTCATACCCCTCGCAACGGACTGTTTAGTTTCCATGTCCTGTTAAAAGATCATTTCGTTTCGGCATCTCCTGAAATTCTTCTTTTTCTCTATCTAATATATCCTCGATTATTACCATGCTAATAAATTTCGCAGTAGTAGCCAAAGTAAATGCTTGAAGCTTCTGGTAAATGACGGCTCAGTTTATTATATATTTTCATCTGTAGCGTGGACAAAGGTGGCACATATGTGTGCTTCTTCCCCTTTTCAGAACCTCAGGTAGTAAGAGGCATATAATAGAGCAGGCAGGATGTAGAAAACTGCAGCATCCATTCTCAGAGGATTACCAACTGCAACACAAAAATCATAATTCAAGTTTCAATAAACTTTGAGTTACTGAGATTCGGCTGTATACAGTCGCATCTCGATATCTCGAAGCTTATAACTCGAATATTTCTTTATCTCGAAGTTTTTATTGGGTCCCAAACATTTGAGGCTGTTGTGGAAACTTCCCATAACTCGAACTACCGACAACTGGAACGTTTTAGCCGGTCTTTTGGGACTTTGAGTTATCGAGAATTGACTGTGTACATACACTGGTGTGCAAAAATTAAGGTCGAGACGGTTTTTTCAATATAACTTTGTACAAAAGCTTTCCAAATCAACACATTTAATACCGTAAGATCCCCAATACGTAAGGACATGTGTAATGTAAGCAACACTTACTAAGAGAGAAATCAGAGGGATAAAAAGAAGCTTTATTGAAAAAGTAGCATGGAGCGCAATGCGACTGAAGGCCGAAACATCCCTGTGATGGGTGTCCAGCAAGAAACATCCGGTCTTTAGTAGGGGATATGATCTCCCCCGACTGCTAGGCAGGTTTCACAGCGTCTGCCCATGCTGAGAATGAGTGTGTCAATGAGTTGTTGAGGCATTGCTGCATTTGTCTTGCAGCGCCAATCGAAGCTCCCGAATCGTTATTGGTGGTAAGGTACGAGCTGCCAAGCGTCTGCCTAGAAAATCCCATACATGCTCGATGGGATTGAGATCCGGAGATCGTGGCGGCCAATCCATACGTTCAATATCCTCACTCTCTAAGAGCTGTTCGGCAGCTACTGTGCGATGACATGGTGCATTGTCGTCCATGAAAAGGAACTGCGGACCCATAGCGCCTCTAAAAAGACTCACATATGGAAGAAGAATCTCGTTACAATAACGGGTCCCGTTGACTGAACCTGCGTCGAAGATGTGAAGGTCTGTACGACTACCAAGCATGATGCCTCCCCAAACGAGAACACCGCGACCTCCATACCTGTCCCTTTCAATGATGTTCGAGGGATGATTGCGGCTTCCCCGCTCTCTCCAGATGAGTATGCGATGAGAATTGCAACTCAGACTGAATCTGCTCTCATCTGTAAAGAGTACTCGTCCCCATTCATTGTCTCAACAATTCCGGTGTTCCCGGCACCACAGAGAACGCCTTCTCCGATGGGCAGTCGTTAGAGGTACACACCGTATAGGGCGTCGTGCAAACAGACCACTACCGTGCAGTCTTCTGGCCACGGTAAAACGCGATATCGGTCGTCCAGTCGCTTGTGTCGCGTGTCTAGCGATTTCTCCCGCTGTCTGCCGCCTGTTTCTTCTGGCCTGTAGGAAAATATACCGGTCATCTGTGGGTGTGGTTCCTCGTGGACGACCACTACTGAACCCCCGGATAGCTGTTCCTGTAGTTTGAAATTGTCTCCAAAGTCGTGAAACGATGCTGTGAGCAATTCCGAACTCTGCAGCCACACTTGTCACACTGTGGCCTTCCTCCAACTTTCCAATGATTCGACCTCGGGTAAAAGCATCCAGATGTCGTCTAACAGATTGATTATTCGCCATTTCTCGCTGAGGCAGCAACTCGGTGTGATTTTAACTGCTATACGGCGTGCAATCTCTTTGTCAGAAATACTGATCTTACACCTACAACATGCTTTATACTACTCAGACACTCCCCCATTACGTCTGCCTGCATAATTTTTGCACACCAGTGTATATATATATATATATATATATATATATATATATATATATATATATATATATATAGTTTAAAAACTGAAGAATGTCTTTTTTTATAATTTTTATTTTTGATAATATTTGTGGCTAATAAGCTTTTTTTCTTATTGGGGGGGGGGGGGCGGAAGGGGGGTAACAAACTGAAATTTTATTTTTTTAAAGTTTAAAAACTGAAGTATGTCTTTTTTTAGAATTTAAAATTTTTTTTTTTTGTTTGTGATTTAAAAGTTTGATTGAACTAATGTTACTAATGTCTTGAATACAAAGAATAAAAAGCTAAAATGTCAAAAAAGAAAGAAAAACGAAGGGGATGGGCGTGGTATTAAGTTTTTTGCCCGGTCTCAGAAAATTGAAGCTCCGCCACCGGGCTCTTCTCCGAAAATTTTATTCTAAAAACGTCCTTTTCGACGATCTTTGGTGGTATAAGGGGGAAGGGAGATCTTGGGGTTCTTCTCCGGAAATTTTTCGAACTTGAAGCTTCAACAATGTGATTGTCATCTCTGGTGACTGAAAGGAAGAGATGAGATTCCCTCTCTCTCTCTCTCTCACACACACACACACACACAGTTGCATTTCGATATTGGAGTTCCGAAATACGATTTTAGAGGATCTTTAATGATGTTTGGGAAAGATCGGTTCGGAGACTTTTCCTAAAAAAAAATTCTTAAAGTGCAACTGTGGACCATCTATGGTGACTGTAGGAGAAAGTATGGGTTTCATTCCCTAGAAATATTTTGATATTGAAGGGCCATAAACGCAGCTTTAGACGATTTTTGATGATTTTGGTTGGTAAGGGTAGAAAGACGAGGACCCTTCTCCGGAATTTTTTTGAAACTGATGTCCTAAAAACGTATATTCAGAGAACACTTAGCTCTTTGCCATACAGCCTTGAGATTCTTTTGGCTCAGCAGTGAAGTACTGGGTTATCAACACAAAGGTTCGTGGATCAAACATCGCCACGGGTACGATTCGCTCACTCTGCTTCCACATTTGTACAACAAGTGTTGGTGACCCAGCTACTCAACTAATGGCAGCATGTAACGCAACAACAGGCTCCACATCGAAAGCATCAAGCTGCAACTGGATTCTCGTTGCTTACGCCTCAACGCCTGGCTTCTCAGAGCCCCATCTGACCCAAATATCGCTCTCGCTTCCCTGCTCTATCACTTTGGAGAAGATGTGTGGCGTGTGTTCAGAGAGCTTTCAACCCTTCTTTGCCCCCGAACCTTAAGGACCTTTTGGCTCACAAGTAAACTACTGGGTTAGCATCACAATAGTCTGTTGGTCAAACCCAGCCACGGACACATTGCTCACTCTTCGCGTCCTACCAAAACTGTGTCCACGTGGTCCCGTATGCCACAAAAGCAATTAAAGACCATCTTTTATGACGCTAGGAAAAGAAAGACGTCGTTCGGAATTTTGATCCGAAAAATTTTCAAAATTGAAGTCCAAAAACGTAGTTTAAGACTAACTTCGGTAATCCGAAGTTCGGGGGCCTTCCCCCGGAAATTATTTTTAAAAAAAAAGGAGTTTTAAAAACGCTATTGTTGGCCATACTTGGCAGCGTTAAAAGAAGCGATGCAGCGGAAGAACTCTCCCTCCACTTTTCAATATTGAAGTTTCCAAAGATCCAATTTTAGACAATCCTAAATGATGGTATGGGATAGGGGGTTCTCCCTCCCCCAGAAAATGTACAAAGTTGAAGTTCTAAAAACGTAACTTTAGACCTTCTTTAATGACAAAAGGTGAAAGCATGGGGTTCAGAACTCTCTCCCGGAAATTTTCGACTTTTTTTGTGATGTTAGGGGAAGAGGTTATGTAGTCTTCCTTTGTAAATTTTTCGAAACCGGAAAATGTGACTCTATAATCAGACTTTGCTAACGTCTGGAGAAGGGATGGGTTCAAAGAATCCTCCCAGGCATTTTTTTTGAACTTGAAGCTCCAAGAGCGTTAAATTTTAGATGATCTAGCGATGACAAGCGGGAGAGGAGACTCTTAATTTTTTGAGTCCGAGTCCTAAAAACTCAACTGAAGGTGATTTTTCTGATGTTGCGGCGGGGGGGGGGGGGATATTCCGTGGTCTCCTCCTGGAATTTCATTAATTTTCAAACCTTTTGGGGGGCGGTACGATCGCCCCCCTGCGAATCCACCACTGTCTCAACGATGCTATGCCGTGAAAATTACTTGAAAGAGTTTCAGGTTTGGAAATCGAAATTAAAAACTTTAAATAGTTAGAAAAGTTAACATGTTAACTTACGAAGCAAAACTACTGCCAAATCAGTACCAATATTATACTTAAAACTCTTACATATAGACTTCGTATTAGACTTTATTTATAAGTGTTACTTACCAGAGGAGTTATTGGCAGAAGTTATAGATATCCTCTTTACTGTGGATGGATCTGTTTAAAGAAAATGTTATGCATCAAGTTAGTTGATTGAAGCAAAAATATACAGGGTGACAAGAAATAACTTGGATACACATAAAGACATTACAATTTTAATGCTAATGAAAATATTTAAGACCAAACTTCAAAGTTAATATGAATACATTATTTCGTCTAATATATTTACAAATTTTCAAAGTGGCTACCATTAGTCTTCATACAGAGCTTGAAACGTGTCACAAAATTTTAAGCTATAGGCCGCAACTCAGTTACTAATATTTTATCTGATTCCCTGCATAAGGATTTCTTTAGGGATGCCAAAGTTTTGTGAGGTTTAGCACACATCCTTATCTCCAAGATCTTCATGCATTGATGAACGGTGCCAACGACCCCAATCTAGTTCTTTTGGGTGAGATATGTGCTAGGGGGAAAATATCTCTTGTTTTTATTGATCAAGGGATAAAGATTAATCTAGAAACATACTGTAAACGCATTTTGGAAGATATTGTCTTTCATTGGTCACAAAAGTTCTTTGAAAACAAAAGATGGATCTTCCAACAGGATTCCGCACCTGCACACAGAGCTAAAGGCACTCAAGATTGGTGCAAGACACAATTTCCGGGAGCTCAAGAACGACCACCGTGTTACCCAGATTTGAACCCAATGGATTCTTCTGTTTGATCTGTTGTGAAGACAAGAATGTGTGCTAAACCTCATAAAACTTTGACATCCTTACAGAAATCCTCATGCAAGGCATGGGATAACATATCGGTAAATGAGTTGCGACCCACAGCCGAAAATTTTGTGACACGTTTAAAGCTCTGTATTAAGGCTAAAGATAGTCACTTTGGAAATTCAAAAATATATTAGACGAAATAATGTATTTATATTGATTTTGTTGTTTGGTCGTAATATTTTCATTAGCATTAAAGTTATGATGTGTGTGCGAGTTATTTCTTGTCACCCTGTATTTTCATCAGTAAGCAGTAGGGTCTGGTGGGGTAAAGTGGTCATAAAATAGTAGATTTTCAACTTAGGTGGGTGATAAATACAATAAATTCTTTAAACACTTCAACTTTTTTTTGTTGTTATTTTTCATTGCATTTTTTAAGAACACGGTACATTGAATTTCAGGGAAAAAAATATTAATTTAAATAGTTTTATAACACTTTCATTTCCTTATGTATTTATGACCACTTTACCCCATGGGATGAGGGAAAGTGGTCATAGCATGGGGTGAAGTGGTCATAGTTAAAAATAGATGCAAAACCGTTACAAATAACCCTTAACCCTTATATTTGTATATTTCGGTTATTTTTTATAGTTAAAAGTATATGCACGAGTATATACGTGTCGGATAAACATGAGTTAACACGTTCATATATGGGTGGATACATGTCTACTAGGGTGGGTCAGCGTCCTATGGTTAAAAAAATAAAAATTCCGATTTCCATCGGGTAGGGCAAGAAAAAGGTGCCAAATGACGTTTTAAGGTTATACAGGGTGTTCCATTTTAACCTGCAAGACCTTTATTTTTGCAACCGTTCGTCCTAGATGTACGCTTCCAATTGCAAAAGTGTTCAAAATCAGATGCAGAGTTAAGATATTGAAAGTTTGAAACAAAAATAGAAATGAACCAAAAAAATACAAAATTTAACTTTTTATACTGGTCCCCGGTACCCTAACTAACCATGTATATAACGAACACCATGTATATAAAATTTCATTCAATTAGGAGTTTATTTTTGCCTCCGATCGTCTGTAAAGTTTAACAAAATGCCACTAAATAACATTAGCGGAAAAACAGTATCAACAATTAGATACGAAACGATTTGTCACCTGAAACTAAATAAAAAAAAAAAAAAATGACTTGCATAAAATAGCGCCTTTCCAATCATCTGTGAACTTCAACAAAACGTCCGCAAATTACGTTTGTTAAAACACATAAAGAGCAATAAGATGCAAGAAGATTTATAGCTTGCAAAAAATAAATACATAAAAAATTAATCTAAAATAATAACAATAATATCAACAGTAGTAATAAAATCTGTAACTACTATTAAAAATAGCCCCCATATAAATTGTCTGTAAACTTCATCGAAACAAACAGAAATAACGTTTGGGGGGGGGGGGAGTAAAAAAAACAACAACAACAATATGTAAAAAGAGTTAGTCAAAAAGAAATGAATGTATTTATCATCTGCAAAATAAACAAGTAAAATTATGAACGATATTTGAAGAGAAAGGAAAAAAAAAGTCAGTAAGATGCGAAAAAGTATCGTTTGCAAAGAAAAAATATAGAAATAAATAAATATACACTGATAAGCCAAAACATTATGATCACCCAGTCAATAACGCGTTGTGCAACCTTTGGTCTGCAAAACAGCTGCGACTCGCCTTGGCATGGATACCACAAGCTCTTGGTTGACGTCTGGAGATAGATTGTACCAAATGTTAGTGCAGCGGTTACGCAAAAGTTGAGATTTCTTGACATGGGTGTTTCCAGCTCTGAGCTGCCTTTCCATGAAATCTCGAATGCGTTCTATAGGATTTAAATCCGGTAAGTTTGGTGGGCTGGGCATTAATTGGAATACTTCATCATGGTGCTGGGTCCACTCCAGCCCAATTATAGCCTTGTGACATTGGGCATTGTCCTGCTGGAAGATGCCATTTCCAGTAGGGAAGATCGACGCCATGTACGGGTGCACCTGATCTGCCACGGTATTCAGATAATCCACAGCCTTCTTGGTATGATCTACCACAAATAAGGGTCCCAGAGTCTGCCAGGAAAAAGTCCCCCAAATCATAATGCCGCCACCACCAGCCTGTTTATGACCTACGGTACAAGACGGGAGCAACTGTTCAGCTGTAAGACGGCGAACCCTGACACGACCATTCACGTGATGAACAAGAAATCGCAATTCGTCGGACCAGACAACTCTCTTCCAGTCATCCAAGGACCAGTCTCGGTGTTCTCGGGCCCACTGTAGTGGTAGTTGGCGATGGTGATTGGTCAATAGATGCACACTAGTGGGACGTCTGCTGCGCAGTCCATATCCAACAGTGTTCGCTGAACTGTGTGTTTGAAAACACTTCCACTCGCACCTGCATTGTATTGAGCTGTTAGTTGATCAATTGTCTGCCTCCGATTTTGCTTTACCAAGCGGCCTAGTCTCCGACTCCCCATATCTTTGATGACGCGTGACCGTCCAACACCTTTACGCCTACTGTTGGTTTCACCGTCTTTTTTCCACTTTGTATAAGTACTAACAACGACAGATCGTGAACAACCTACCAGTCTTGCAGTTTCTGAGATACTCGTTTCGAGTCTTCGGGTCATCACAATTTGCCCTCTCTCAAATTCGCTAAGATCGTTACTCTTTCCCTTAACTTACAAAAGAAAGTGCTCGAATGAAGCCTTACCTTCTCCAGCCCCAGTTATATACCCATCCCACCTCATCATGTGGTCTCCACGTCATCCACACGAGTTCTTTGAAAACGTTAGGGGTGGTCATCATGTTTTAGCTCTTCAGTGTACATATAAACGCTTAAAACAATAGATCACTATCTGCCTTAAAGAACAAAAAAATAAATAAATGAATAAATAAATAAAACTATTGTGTTCATTCACTGGAAAAATCTGTATTCATTTACTGGTAAGAAGTGTTCATGCGCTGGGTTGTGCCAACTTTTTCTTTAAGCATCGAAAAAGACGGAAGCGATATCTTAAGTTCCTGATTTTTTTTTTGACAGATTTACATGATAAATTAAAATCTTTTTAAGTATCGCGAATTAAATATTATTGTATTTAAAAATACTACGATTAAAAAAAAATGAATTTGTGCTTAGGTGTTCATTGTCTGGACGGTCTACCCGATACTGTTTTGAGACAATAAGCCAGTTTTAATGCTTTTAAATAGGGGCGGGGGGGGGGTGAATTATCAAATTATGGATTCATTCAGATTTGACTGAACTGTGACTTGGCGATGTGCTGTCAAATTTGGCATTTTGCGCCTTGTTCGCCTAGGCGACAGAATTGGCTATATGTCGCCTAATATGGTTCGAACCAGAATGACTATTAATAATTTTAATGGCAGAGTTTTCAGTATATATATCTTCGGCACGTAGAGGAATGAGTGGCTTCATCGGAATTCCTGTATCCAACAGTATTTGTATCGGCTTAGGTGACATAAACAGTTCACAAGAGATTCGGTACAGCCACACACAGAGACAGATGCACTTAATTATATAGAAGTAAAATTTTTAAAGCTTTGAGTCTCGAATACTTAGCTTGTTTCTTTACTTGGAAATATGCTATATTATTCACAAAATTTATTTTTAGTTGAAGGAAACTTGTCTTTTTTATTCTTCATACTTCGAGTGTCAATCAAAGCGGTTTAATTTATTGGATTCGCTTCCAGATAAAGGTTACTTACCTTCTTGTTTTTTGAACTGGTAAAAGGCTTCAAATCCCGTTCCATCGAACTTTTCATTGGACTTGAAGACGATCCGAAAGTATCCCGTTTCCGATTCAACGTATTTGGCTTTCTTTTCGTTACCACAGATTCGAGACATTTTACGGTCTGTTGTTTTGAAGTTTGAAAACTCGACGTAATCACTTGCAGTTTCTTGTTCACAACTGTTAAAAGAAAAACATTGGAATCACTTCAGGCAGTAACTATCGAGAATGATTTCTACGAGTGGTTACAACATAATGCTTCTAATGGTAATTTTAATTCAGGAGTTTCTGAAACAGGTTTTGCAAATTCAGTCAGCCGATGCGTCAGTAAGTTAGGTTTTAATGTTGAGATTTTTAGTACTAAATCTGATAACCATGGCTTAATCTTTATACTTAACAAAGACTCGTATATACCTTTTATTATGAAGCGAATGATTCCATTTCCGATGGTCCATGTTCGGAAACTAAGTAAATATTTCAAAATCAAGAAGTATTACTTCCACAATTATGATAGCTCAAATTATTCCAATGAGTATCAAACTTGTGTTTATCCTTTACAGTACTCATTAAACTAAATTTTATGCCATATCAAAGGTTCAAGAGACCGTTATTGCATTAGGGTAATTTAATTTCAAGTATTGGTACTGCTTTTTATTACTATCTATTGCCAAATATTTAATTTATTAGTTACGGTTTATTTCTGTACTAACCAGGGAACCTCACACGACTTCAGTAATCATGAAAAAAGTTCAAAATGGTCGCATTTGAAAGAGCATATTTAGACATTTTTTTGACCCATGAAGTGTGTGCCCTTGTCCTTTCGTTTTCAAGATATGGAGTCTTAAAGTCTGCCGAAATCTCAAGAAAAGTCGCCAAATTTAAAGACTTGGCAAAAAATTTAAAACATCGCGCTTTTTTTATCGTCAGCATCATGCAAGGCATCTGATTTCCATTTTAGGTCATCTGCAAGGCGTGTGAAAAATGTGTGTTGCATTAATCCCTTACTTATATGTGTTAAATTAAGAAATCACCATCAAGCTTATAAAGTGAAAAGTCGTAAGCTTTATCCAGAGGAAAGACAACTTTACAATGAATTAAACATAAATTGTATCACTTCATTTGTGATAATAGTACATTTCAGAAATTTTCTGCATTTTAAGTGCATTTAACTTAACTAATTTAAGTGTTAATTCTTATTAATGAAATATGTTGTAAGTATTTCTTAATAATCTGGGACAATTAATATGAATAAGTACAAAAATCAAACTGAATTGAGCTCAAACACAGATAATAAAACGAATGGTCTTTGATGTAGAAATAAAATGGTCATGGATTATGGTATCAGTTCTTTTTTTTTTTAAAGTTATAATTTATGCATAAAGTTTTATTGTCTGACCACAGTGAGGAAAAATATGTAATTTTTAGTTTAAAAAAATTCCAAAAAGAAAACAAAGGATAAAAAATGTCAATAACCTGCGCTTCAAAATTATCGATATCGGAAATTACATCATGGATGGAGGGAAATAATTATTTTTGTTCTTAAAAACTGTTAATATAGTCGACGTTCGTTAAAACAACCCCTGACATCCGAACAAAATCTGCCACTACAGCTAAAAGTGGTTATAACGTAAATGCACAATATATTGCATGATTTTTATTCATTTTTTTTAAAATAATGGAATAGCTTTTAAACGTTATGTTTCAATCAAACTACTATCTCTTATTCATTTCCAGATTAGTACAACCACAATACTCGGACATGATACTATATGCTTGGTATAAGTCTGGGTTATTGAAACTCGGCCACCTCCATTTTAAATCCCTTTGCAATTTTGCATTTTGGGGCAGTTTGATGGTTGCAATATCTGTGCACGAATTAAATTCATGAAATGTTTCTAGTGCCGAAAATTTCTGTCTTTTAATCATTATTTTGTTCAATGTCATATTTGTCAGGGTCAGTAGCACCCCTTAGCCTTTTTACCCTTTCGACAGACTTCTTTCATTTTTATTTTACTGTACATCTTATTTGTATTTAACGTTAATCTGCTAATTAAAATTTCTGAATTAGAAGTTCTTTTTTTTAAATTTATATTGCCTCAAGTATACATATTAATTTTGCGCAGAATCTAAAAGAAATATTCATTATTAATACTGATAGGAACTGTATTAAGAAATACTTGAAATATATTACATCAATAATGTTGCAATTAACACTTAAAGTACTGAAGTAAAATTTACTTAAATTACACTAAAATGCAAAAATATACTTTAATCCTGCTCGTCCCTTCAAAATTTTAGAGGGGAAAGGGTTAATTCTGCCGTGGGATGTTAAAGCGCAGTATCTGTCGAAATGAATTTTTGTGACATTTGAAGAAACTCGTTTTGGATTCCAAAAATGGATACGTTTGAATATAACATCCTTTTCGTGCTTAATTTTCAGCGGAAACCAAATAAGCAATTTTGTACACTAAAGCTAAGGCAGAGGTGCTCACCCCCTCTAAGGGCAAGGGCGTACCCCCTAAATGTCACAAAGATTCCCAAAAAGCAAGAGCCCCCCATAAATGAGAAAAATTCTCCTCAACCGCCTCCCCTAAAAATTTCAATGGCGCAGTCTGCACCACGCCCCCCCCCCCCCAGGTGGGCACCCTCGGCTAAAGTACAGAATATGGCAAAAAAAAAAAATGCTGATACTACGCTTTACTTTCCCACGACAGAATTATACAAAATGCTTATCATGCCGAAAAGCAACCGAAAACACACCCACATACGCATAGCTAGAGTTGTAAATAATGTGTTTGGGAACTCACCTTGGGGTTTAGGGAACTCGCCAGAAAAAAAGGTGGTTTGAAATCAATTTACATTACATTTGCATTTTTTTTGCAAAAAAAAAAAACAAAAACAAATATTTCTATTGACAGCGTTCCCCCGCGAGCGTCCCCCTTCCTTACCATACTACTTTTGCAAGTACATATAACTACATTTTTGTTAAAAACCAGGAGGGTCAACCTTAGCCTCTTAAACAACCCCCCCCCCCCCCACCAACTGTGGCGGGCTTCTTTGATCATTAATAATGAGATAAAACTTAAGTTTAATCTTGATTTAACGTTGTTCTTCTGGAAAAACTTTCCGCTTCATAAGCTTGATAGCGGTTCCTAACTTTGACGCACACAAGTAAAGCAGGGGTGTCTATTTCCTCCAAGAGCAATAGTGTTCCCCTCCCACATTAATATCTTGGAGACCCCACAAAACAAAAGCTTCTCCCCCCTCCCAGACGATAGAAAGATACCCCTGAAAACAACACCCTAAAAACTTTAATGGCGAGTTTGTGCCACGACTCCCTTTCCCCCTAGTAGTCACCCATGAGAAAAGAATCAAATTAAAACATCTTTCACGCGTTTTAGTGAAGACCAAAAATGGCAATGAAATGTCTTGTCAGATGCAGATTTTGATTTCGCGCCGTACCTACCATTTTTGAACAAAATTCCCTAAATTTGGCGACTTAACTTAAAATTCCGACTAACTTTAAGACCTCATATTTCGATAACGGGGTCGCGAGGGTACGTAATTTTTGTGCCATAAATTTATTTTACGATGGGCTTTCAAATGCTAACAATTTCAATTTTTTTCGAATTTCCTTGATCGTGAGGTTTCCTGGTGAGAAGAAATCATTCCAGAATTTTTAAATGGGCTTCATCCTTCAAACATCCATAATACTTAAAAATGAAAGTAATACGCAAAGGAATATCTTTGGTGTAATAATTTTTTTCAGCAAAGGTTTTTTTTTCCCCATTTATTTACATTTTTTTTCAGTAACGCATTATGCTTTAAATGTTCAAATATGTTTACAGCGTAATTTTAGTGGACATCAAGATCCTATATACACCCTTGTGCAAATTAATTGAAAGAAAGTATTTTTTTCATAAATTTTAAAATCATTCCACGTATTCTTCACCAATAAAACTGAAATTTGTAAAAATAAGAATGGAATGAATAAATCCTTTACCTATCATCAATTTTCACCAGTCAGAGGGGTTCTGAAAGATGGTGCAGATGCTTCCGTAGATGGAAGCTGCACACACACACAGCTATGATTACGTCAGTTGAGATTTCACTGTCGTCAGCGATGGATGTGACACAGCGAAAGCGTACAAAGATTGTTACTCTTTTCGAACATACGCCAAAGACTTATAGAGAGGTTTCAAAGATAGTTGGTGTTTGTATTGCAACTACGGGCCGTATTAAAAAACGAAATAGTGAAACAGGATCCATATCACCAAAACGGAGAGGAAAATTTGGCCGAAAATTGAAGTGTGTAGTATCATTGATTCAAACACTCAAATTGTTGAAGGAACCTAGCACTATGGTTTCAGTAGAACTCAAAGCACATGCGTAAAGGTCAGAATCGGCACAGAGCAGGTAAAATCTTAGAAGCGAAACGAAAACCGGCCTTTGTGGCTGAGCGGTAAAAGCTCTTGCTTTGCGACCTGTTGTGAGATTCACGTCGTGGGTTCGGACACCACTCAAGTTATTTCTTCCCTTAGTGCAATAAAAATATCTTGTTTGTATATTAAAATAAATATATAGTTGGTGCATAATTGTGAAAAAGCATGGTTGAAACATTGGTGTGAAAAAGCATGAACTTATCAATATTGAATAAACGAATAAAGCAAGAGCTGTAAAGAAACTGCCACTGATTTCATGGAGTAAGGTTACACACATTTTTTTTTTACAGTGTATGAAATGATAACCGCCTCCTTTTTGAAGTCGGTTAAAAATGTGTTCAAAAACCTGTTTGGGAATCAAAACTAATGTACGTGGTGATAACAGAGTGCGGTTGAGCAAGAGACATATAGATAAAACGCAATTTAGTGGTTTATATTACATACATAACTAAAAAAAGAAGTTCACTGAGTTAATCAATAAACTTAATTTAAATATCTGATCAGGCATTATATCATTCACACGATCTCACTATCGACCATCGAACCAATTTCAAACTCTAGAGTCTATACATATAACTGTAGAAAACAATACGCCATCTAGACAATTTACATATTGTTGTTTGTCGCAATTTCAGTTCGTATACTGTCAGTACGTTTAGTGTTACGATTTCGCTTAAGATACAAAATTTCAGCTTGTTTATACACGCGTTATACATTGGTGGACAATTGCTAAGGACGGATTCTAATGGGCTATGTAGCGCCTAAAAAAGTAAGTGTAATTCGAAGCCAAGCTAAATAAACTAAGGCCAGAACACTAGAACATTGCAATGACGATAATTTATAGTGCTCTGAAATCCAGAAACAGTTGAAAAGTGTACAAAGGACGAAACGGTCAATTTGGGCTGAATACGTAAAAGTGAATAAATGTAATTACCGTCCCCAGGCGTTCTGGCGTAAGATGTCAATGTGGGATACGGCTATCATAGAGAGCGATGCAAGCTTCCACACGTCATGTAAGGCTTTACACAACATTATTTAGCAGTTGTTGGGGTAATTTATCTTATTCTTCTGTCGGTCACGGATAAGGGTATCCTTGCTTATTGGAGGGTGTTGTCGACCAGCAGGACTGCTCCTCAAAGCGTCCCAAACATTTTCAATATGATTCAGATCTATAGAACGTGCTGATCATTCGATGGGTTGAATATTTTGAGTGATCTAGACACGTCCTGGACGGCGATTGTTAATGACTCGTTACGTTGCCATCCATGAAAACGAATTTATTTCCCACAGCACCACAGAACACGTGAAAATGAGGCAGTAGAACAACATTAATGTATCACTAGCCGTCATAGTCTTGTTTGGAAGCACACAAGCGACGTACGGCTATTGATCATAATCCTACCCAAACCATAACACAACTTGTAGGATACTAGTGCTTTTCTTTTATATTTGCCGGCTTGTATGCTGTACCACTCTCATGCCAGGTTTGTTGTTGTCCCCAATTAGACGGCAAACTGAACCTGCTTTCATCTGAGAATAGTACACAAGCTCAGTCGACTTCTTTCCAAATGCAATGCTGAAGACATCATTACAAACGAGCAAAACACTGACTTGTAGACAATGGGATGTACAAAACAAGCTGACGGGCGTATAGTCTTTACGTATTCAAACGTCTGGCTACAGCTTTTTGGGATATTTGCTTGCTTTTAGCAGCAGGAAACTGCTTTGAATACTTCAGTAGCTGTGTTGCGCTGGTTCCTTTTTGTTGCTAGCACCAAGTACCAATCTTCTGCTGACGTCGTATTGCCTACACGACCTCCCTCGTGACATTTGCTACACATTCCATTTGTTTAAAATGATTTTCAAACTCTAGAAACAACCCTGTGACTGACGTCAAACTCCCTGTCAACACCTAAATTTTTCTGCACTTCTTCGATGTTGCCAACCACACGGAAAACCATAAAATCATCTAAGGGATGTCGGGCAAACGTACCGAGAAATGCAAGTTCGTCAATTGATTATTTTCCGTCAAACTTTGCTTTTGAACAGCAATGGTCATTACGCGTCCAATCCATTGTATCGCTTATCAGCGCTATCACGTGACCAGCAACGTCATGAGTCTAAAAATTGCGTACTCACAACGCGTCTTACTGTGTCCGGAACTTATGATAATTTCAATAATTCCCTGCCTTCTATTTTGTGGTTGCTAACGCTGCCATTGCCATCCGTCCTTAGCAATTGTCCACCAGTGTATGTTTGGTCAAAATTATCGGAAGATTTTCCGTCAACTGGTGAAAGATTTTACCAGTTTGAAAAAATTGAACCGTGGCTTCCTTCGCAAGACTCATAGCTTTCAAAATTTACTTAAATTTATTCCTGTTGCCCTTTGATTTGTTCAATAATCCCGTCGAGAAACCATTTTCTTGCCGAATGTTAAGATCTAAATTTGAAATGTAGGACTATTGGACAAACTCTACAACATGCCCTAAGAATGAAATGGGAGAAATTGAAAGCTCAGTTGAAACTGGACCCATATCACTAGAATGCAAGACTTGAATTTTGCGCTCCAATACAAGTCTGATAATCAAATTTGAATTTAAAGGATGGTCCAAATGACTTCAGGCCCTACTGCATACTGTAAGAAAAGAAAGACGAAAATATATAGCATAAATCTTGAAGGATATGCTTTCCTTAATAGGTGAAAGAATTCATAAGAATGCCAATGAATGCTGAACGATCATCATTTGCTTGCCGCACTTCTGATTTCTGGAGCAAACTGGGTATTCTTTTCTAACAACAGGAAATTAGGGGAAGGAAACCCGAAATTAAGCCCCAATTTCACACGTAAGAATTTTTATTTTTTATTCAGAAAAAGTTCTTAATTTTGAAAACAGTTAAAGATCACTAATGGAAAAGTAATTGTCGTTTTAGAACAAGGACTTTTAAAATTTAATTTTGTATTTGCTTTTTAAAAGATTTTGTGCGAATTGAGAAAATAATTTTCATTAAAAATTAGAAAACGTTGCTCAATTTCTGAATTGTAACATGTTTATAGAAAGGATATTTCTTATTACGCGATGCAATATAAATAAAAAACTGATTCAAGGAACAAAAGTGCACTGTAAGTAATTTTGTACTTACAATTCGAAAGCCCCTTTTTTAGTTTGCTTTTTATGCGTATTAAATATCAGTTTCAAAATATATATTAAGTTTAAAATGAAATTAAGACTCGGGGAAAAACTAAATTATGAAGAAAATCCGGTACGAAGTGAAGTTACGAATTCTTAACTGGGTAAAAAGTATATTACGTGTATTTTCTAAGCAAAAAAAAAAAAAAAAAAAAAAAAAAAAAAAAAAAAACAGCAACAATCTTGTACTCGGTATTTACAGCTGAATCACGTGGAGCTATAAAGTGTCCCATTTACAACAGTCTTTTAGGGCTTCATTTATGGTGGATTTTGATAGCTAAAAAAATATTTGTTTGAGGAAAGTATAATAAGATTTTATCGAGCTGCAAGAGCCAACGTGATAATCAAACCCTTTCTTTAAAACAGCTCCACTCAACTCTTTCCATGAAGGATCCTTGAAATCGTCTACTTTTAATCGCAGAAAATAAAATAGTGAAAAGCATATTCAACCCGAACATATTTAAAGCAAATTAAGAAATTATTTTTTTTTGTGATACAAGCGACATTTATCCTATAAACTATTAGAAATTTAGGAGATTTTTGGTTGATGAACGTATGGTACTCATTTTGTATACGTTGTGTGAAATGTAATCTTTAAAAAGAATTGTTTCTTTTAATTTTATGCTTGAAAATATGTCCCTGGTCCCTCCAGTCATTTAGTGCGTGTTTTGAACGGAAAGATGATTAAAAAAAAACGCACTTGTTTAAGGGGACACTGGACGTTCAAAAGGAAGAAATTTTCGTCAAATTTTTGAAATTTTTATTTTTTGAATTTATTTGAATATGAAGGCAATCTTGTGAGTTTTGTTTTATTTTTTATAGTATAGCGAATGACTTAAAATAAGTTTCAGTGTTGTGAAATCTAAATAATTACGCAAGGGACTTTTCAAAGTTTTCTTAATTATCGTTAAGGTTACTTACATTTTTTATAAATAATTGGTCTTCTAATTAAAAACTTTTAATGAAATTTTATAATTAAGCTTGTACTAGTGTTTAAAGTATATGGTTAAAATTTCATGCAAATCCATCAATAAGTAAAAAATTTTGTTTTCAAGGTCCAGTGTCCCCTTAAGGACTCGAGATAACCGTTAGTTAAAGCATATTTATAAGTGTAACATGTTGCACTCATACTGGATAAAGCCATAGAAATAAAGAATGTCCTGCATTACTTGGCTAATCAAGTGAGATTTAAACAGAAGCATCATGATAAAAAAACATCCCATGTCGTCACATCTCAAATGGAGATGTTTAAGGAGTTTCTTTCCCCCGTAAGCATTATTGGTCGCAGTCAAGATGAAAAAGACAAGAGTAGGATACTTACGGATATACGCCATCGACATCAAAAGACGTAAATGTGATCTGCACCCTTTCTTTTTCTTTGCCTTGAAATATGTAAGTACATTCTGTTTCCCTGGGGTAAAAGCCCGGGTAGTTCGGCGAGCTGAAAGTGCCGTTGCTACGCTCTTCGCTCAGGAAAGTGAACTCGCAGCCTGAAATGGAAAATACTCCATAAAATATACATCGGCAAAAAGCAAAATTACGTTATGCATCAAATATTGCACCCCATCACTAGAATTTTAGACAGTAAAAAAGGCCTTTCAGACATTTTCTCCTCGTGTTTTTAAAAATGAATTCGATTTTTAAAAATTATTCGTTTATAATTCAAAGTACTCAGTTGTCTTCTCTTTATATCGCCTTTTTATTATTTCAGTTACTCGAATTTATTTATATTGTTTATAATACATTTTTTTTATACAACGCATAATGAAAAATTTGGATACAATACTGAATGGATATCATCAAAGGTTGAAACTTCGTCTGCTCATTGCTCAGATTCACGAATAATGAAGTTGAATATAAAAAGCATACAAAGTAGAACAAAAGAAACTAAAAAATGTTTTTATTTCGTTACAAATATTAAATTAAAAACACTCATGTAGGTTTGACCGGGGAAATTGTGAATGATTTTCGATGTTTTCAAGAAAAATCATTAATTTATAAAAAATGTTTAAAAATATCACATTTCAGAATTCAAATGTAATTCAAATTTCTACATCAATCAGGATATACACCACACAAATTTTTAATAAATTCCTTGCAAAAATTCTACCAGGCATTCACAATTATCCGTAACAGATTTGGAAATCGCATGATTTTCGGGTAATTGTGAATATTATCTAAAATGCTATGTAGATATGATCTATGATGTATGTATGATCTAAAATGCTATGTATTATAGTAGAATTGTGGTAGATGCGAATAAAGCTCTATTCAAGATGTTCACTTTTACCCTACTTTGGAAATGATACCTTCATTTAAAATGCTCAAAATTCCCCTTTTATAACACCGGGCACAATTTCTCTTTTTTTTTTTTAAATAGCAAGTGGGAAATAATAGGAAAATAAAATAAAATACATGTTCAATGCAAACTAAAAATGACATATTTTACCGATTAAAAAAAAGACGAACGTAAATTGTAAACTCAGACTTTGTTTTTTTATAATAATATAAAAATGGCATGTTTTTTGAAGACTAAAAAGTTACCACTTTGGTTTATTAATAACTATAATAAAATATTTCATTTGTTGATGAGACTTAGAACATAGCCCTATTGTTTAATTGCATCCTCAAATCCATGAAACATAGGTTATTCTTTGATTCTTGTGCGTTTTAACAGAAAATGTTAGAACAGCAACGATGTCAGTCAAAGATAGTGACAGAAAACACATCGTTTTCCTTAAATGTAAACTCAATTTTTGTGTTATTGGCACAACGGAGTCCCCGCAAGATGATTTCGCCATCCTCTTCCTCAACATTATTTATTTTGCAGACACATTTATAGTACGCTGTAACTGTGAACAACGTTCCCAATTACCCCTTTTTTAAATTAACATCTACCTCAGATTTTCAAACTGAACGGGTAATTATGAATTGGTAATAAATTATTATAATTAAGAAAAACAAGAGAAATAAATATTTGAGGAAGTCGGCCACTTCAAAAGAAGTAGGTTTATGCATTTACTATAAAATTAAAACACAGACACACACACACCAAAAAAAAAAAAAAAAAAAAGAAATCCAATGCGTTGTCAAAAAGCAAGGTAGTAGAAAAATAAACAATATTTTTTTTTCAGTAATGAAATGTATATACCAGGTATTGGATGAGTGTTTCCAAGATTTAATAGCATGTTGAAAAAGAACTAAAAAATATACTATTACAGTAGAGAACCAATTATCCGGGAAGTTCGGGACCATCGCTATCCCGGATATCTGAATTTGCCGGTTTTCTGGATCGCTAAAAAGCGCTATTAGCCAATTGTTTGCAAAACTTAAATTACTGTAATAAATAGTTGTGCATATTAAAATAGGAAGAAAACAGTTCAGAAATGCTTATAAATATCGAAATATTAAAAACTAAGAGTGAGAGAATATTTTGAACACCAAAAAACTGAAGTTATTCATAATACCTGAGACCCTCACATTCTGTTTGGAAAAGAAAAAAAATCCACTACTTTTTTGTGAAGTTTTGCCCCGCATAAAGGACAACCATTTGAAGTTGGTATTTGCAAACATTTTCCCCGAGTTTTCCGTGAGTAATATGGTGTTTATTAAGAAATAGTTCATATACTTTTTGGTATTTCAGAAAAAATGCATAGTTTTCAAAAATTACCAAAATGGTATATTTTTTTTTAAATGGCGGAAAAATCGGGAAAAAGTTGCCGGTTTTCTGGTTTCCCGGTATTTTGGTTCCCGGATAAAAGGTTCTGCACTGTACTTATTTTTTCATAATACTACTGTAAATGGCAAAGTTATAGACGCCGTTCACAATTGCCCCAATTCACAATTACCCCACTCAACCCTAAATACATTACCAAGTATATTTGCTAAACAAAAATTTTAGGGGGAGAGCCCAGTGGCGGATCATCGATTTTTATGAGACCGGGGCAAAAACTTGATACTGCCTCCCTTACCCTCTCCCTTTCTTTTTTTGACGTTTCAACTTTTCGGTATTCAAAGCACTAGTAACATTCAATTAAACTCTTTAATCACAAATGTAATAAAAAATATATAATATATACAATAAGCTATAGCTTTTGATTTATCATTGAAAAAACTTATTATTAAAATTCATCACTTTGGAAGTATCAATGTTTCGTAGTCGCATTTTTCATACCTTTTGTGTGTTTAGCAATCTGTATACTTTCTCTGTTATGGATTTTTATTAAGCATTTTATGAAACGGAACAAAATGCAATATTATTTCTTTATATTTATGCTGGTAAGATTTATTTCTCTACGGAGCTACTAATATTGTTTTGATTAAATTCTTTTTATGTATCCCAGACATGAGTTTCCAAGTTGGGCAATAACAAAAAATTATTTAAGTCTTAGTCATTTTGACCTTCTATTTGAAAACTCATCTTTTTTTTTTTTTTGCATTTCTCTCATCAGAACGGTTTTAAATTAAATTTTCTTGCTGGGTGTGGAAAACAAAAATGTTCTTTTGTTTTCGCATGTTTTAAATATATTTTTTAAAATAAAATTAGGTTTTAAATGTTGGACACGAAAAAAAAATCAAGCTGCTTACAATTTTTAGAACTATATACTGGAGAAATATAACATAAGTATTTGACACATACATAAAATTATTCATCTATGAGAAATAAAATAAATTTTTTTTCGCACCTGCAAAATAGGTATCCTTTTTGAAAAAATCATGCCTGATTTCTTAACATTTGTACTTTTTGTGAAATCAAATTTTTTGAAGAATTTATGATTTGAGAGTTGAAACTTCTAAGTAATTGAAATTTTGCAGTGATATGAAATCTACTTTTTAAATTGTTTTGATGTGCAACCGATAGATGGCCCTACTGAATATCGCTTGCTCTAACCGCCATCCAAGCAGCTGAGCAATTTGCAAAACGTAAATAAGTTATGCCAATAAAAAAGAAAATTGTAACTTATTCGGAAGCAATCAAAGACAAGAAAAGAAAAAAAATATTAAACTTAACATGAACCTAGAGTTAAACTATGATTAAAAAAATACATTTTCATTCTAATTATGCCTTTTCTCGCTTGGTTGAAAATCAGCAGAATCTCGATCATCCGAAATTCATTTAGCCCTTTCAACCGAAGTAAGTTTTCTTAAACATTGCTTTTTGGAAAGTAAACAATATTGTTTCAGAGTCACCATTTCTGATTTTTATTGTAGGCATTGAATTATTTTTTGCATTTCTATCACTTCTCTCCTCGATCTCTCCCCGCCCCTCCTCCAAGATCATCAGAAATGCTTTGAACACTGTAAATAATTAGTTTTTAAAGCATTGTAAAGCATTACTTAATCAAGTAATAATTTCTTCATACACAAAATCCAAGAACGAAAGAAAAAAAATGAAAGAAAACTGCATTACAGATAACACAAGAGCGATTGAAGTTTAATATGAAATGTCTCATTAAATTGACACTGATTTTCTGGCTTGACTAATATTTATTGACCAAATTTGTTTATAATTGTAGTAATACTCGTATGATTAAACTCATCACATTTAGTTTTTCTATTTAAAATATGTATTCTTTAAATGCTGAGTTTAAACTTCAACGGCCTCTTAAACATTTAAAGTATCACTCTCCTTTTATTCGGAAATTTCAATCTACCGATAGTGGTCCGGTCTCGAGGTTAATCAAGGTTCAACTGTAATCTAGTTGAAGTTAAAAAAGGCATTAATATCAATATTTCTAACCAATAAAATATTTGAATTCATCACGTAAGTATTCATCCTAAGAATAACGTTTTCCCTCTAATGATGAATAGTAATTTTCAAAAGGTAAATAACTTACAAGGAGAGGTTACGGTCTCGGAAATTCAGATCGGGATCAGATTTGGCATATTAGTAGTATCCCTTAAGGGTACTCTCAGGGTAAAGTAATAAAGCGCACTAGCCATAAAATTCCGAGAAAACAGCCTTTAAAGATTTACGCGCAACTTATTAACTAGTAGAGATTGTTCGTAAACAAGCGCCCGGTGGTCATGTGGGCAGCGCGCTGGGGTTCCATGCGGTCAATCCAGGTTCAAATCCACTGCGAGTTTTTTCAATTTTGTTCATTTATAAAGTGACTATTACCGCTTTTTGCAGTTTGCAAAACTCTATTTACTATTCTCACAAACAAGTGATTACACATTTTTAGATATTATAAACTTTGACGAAGTAAATGATTTTTGCAATAAAAACATAATCAGTTTCTTTGTGGATGAGTAAGAATGTTGTTTTCTTGCATATAAGCAGGTAGTCAAATTTTAAAAAAACCTAACCGTACTTATCGAGCAATGGTTTTGCTCCTTGATTCTGTTATTTATAAATTTATCGTCTGCTGTATTTTTCATTGAATATTCAACTCTTTATTTTCCATCTATTATTGTTTGCAATGTTCATATTTGTTTTCATCATTAAATTTATTTACGTCTGTGCTGTATATTAGACTGGAACATTCTATACCGTGAAAAAGGATTTCAGTTTTTAAAATATTGTGAATCGAGATGGTCGGTTATTGAAGTAATCCTGAAACAAATAAAATCTGTTGGCAAAATGGATCAAAATTCATTGCACAAGGAATTGTTGAAGCAGAGATTAAAAGATGCGGTCGTTTATTACGAGAGCTTGCTTACTGAAAACCATTTGATTGCAGCAGAATCATCAAGTTCAATTTCTCATGAAGCAGTGTTAATGGGCGAAGAAATTTATGAACGTACTATGGATATGCTGGTTGAAAAAATATTTGTAACTGATGACGAACTTGCTCATGAAAATGAAAACTGTGAGGAGGAACCTTTTGAGCAAGTCGAAATTCAAAGCTCATCAGCTGAATACGAACCAAAAGAGAAAAAAAGAAGAGAGGTAGAGCATCTTCCTTTGGATTACAAAATTAAAGTTGTGAACATAGCAACGGCTCACCCCTCATGGAATCTACAAACCTTACAAAAAAAAAAGGTTAAAAAAAATGAATATTTATCGCAATGGGAGAAAGAAATAAAAAATGGAGGAAATCTATTAGATCAATAATCAATTCTTGGACATATGATCGTTTTCTAGAAGCTCGAGAGAATTATCAACAAGCTACTACTCGGAACTTGCAACAGTGGACTTTAGCAGCAGCACGACAGTTTACAGATTTTGAATTTAAAACATCTGACAGTTGGGTAAAAAAATTTCAAAAGGAAGCATGCCATTCGTCAGCGAAAAGTCACAAAATTTGTTTCAAAAAGAGAAACTGCGACGATCGAAGAAACTTTGGCTTCTGCAGACACTTTTGTAATCCAGACGTTAAAGTTGATACCGAATTTCAAAAACGATTATGTTTACAATGCTGACCAAACTGGTAAGTAATTAAAAACTTATTTTACGATCTTCAGACCAAGAGCGGATCCAGCTTCTGGTTTAGGAGGAGGTCATTTTCGGAAAGGGAGGGGTAAAAGGGTAATTTTTGTGCGAAATGGGCAATTTTTTTTCAAAATATGTCCCAAAAATGCAATTTTATTCTATATTTGGTCATTTAAAAGATGGGTCATGACCCCCCCCCCCACAACCCTCTCTCTGGATCCGCGCCTGCTTTTGACAAAATATTTTAATTCCCATTTCCTTTTTCCAGGATGTCAGTATCAGTCGGCGTACAACAGGACTTTGGCTCGAAAGGGAAGTAAAACTATTTTCGTCAAAAGGCACGACATGAATAGAGTAATGCATTCATATACCGCTCAATATTCTTTTACCCTATCTGGAAAAGTTCTGCCCTTTGTATTTGTTTTTTTACAAAAAGCAACTGGTATTTTTGGCCCCCGAATTCAAAAAACAATTGATAAATGCTAACAAAAATATAAAAATGTCATAATAACATCTTCGAAATCAGGAAAGGTAACGACAAGACTATACATCGAATTTTTAAACCGTTTGCTTGAAGTTTTATGTGGGAAAGGAAGAATTTCTATTGATTATCGACTCTTCGGGAGGACAAACAAAACCTGAACTATACGACCAAATTTTCCAGGATGATGAAAAATCTCCAACTTTTCAGTTAAACGGATTCCACCAAAATGTACTCCACTTGTTCAACCTTGCGACGTCTATTTTTATAGACAGGTAAAGAATTTAATAAAAAATATACATAATTGCGCGTTTCTCGTTGAAAATAATAGAGAAATAAATGCCCGTGAAGACTGCATAAAAATACAATCAATTGTCCATCAACTGTCATCGCCAATTTTCGATAAAATGATTCGATATACCTGGTATACTTCTAAACATTCTGACAAAAGAGAAATTTTCCTGAATGTAAATGAAGTATGTTTTCCAACGACTCTTTCACAAAAAAGTTGATCCTGTAAGCAATCTTTAAATTGTGCGAGATATCAAAACAGTTTTTGTTTTCCATGTTTTTATGATAAATATCATTCTGGTGTATGTATATAAATAACAACTATATTGTTAAAAATCATCTATAAATTAAGCTCCACAGTAATTTTGTAGCCGTTGTAATTCAAATTTTAACTTGTATCGATTTAATTTATCTCCATTTTCTCTATTAAAGTGCTTTACGTGTTTAAAAATTTCGCATTATCTTCAATTCAAATTGTACAAAGCTGTAACAGTTACTTTATAAATGAACAAAAAAAAAAAAAAAAAAAACACTCGCAGTGGATTTGAACCCGGATCGACAGCATGGAAGCCCAGCGCGCTGCCCACATGACCGCCGGGCGCTTGTTAACGCACAATCTCTACTAGTTAATAAGTTGCGCGTAAATCTTTAAAGGCTGTTTTCTCGGAATTTTATGGCTAGTGCGCTTTATTACTTTACCCTGAGAGTACCCTTAAGGGATACTACTAATCTGCCAAATCTCATCCCGATCTGAATTTCCGAGACCGTAACCTCTCCTTGTTAGAAAAGATTAACAGAGCACAAAAGTCCGTCATGCAGAGAAAAATTCCAAATTTGTCGCTGAAAATCTCAATGATTGCAAACGATTAAGCAGCATACCACTTGATATGATTGATTTTTACAAGTTGTTTTACATGTAACAGTAAACATACTTCATTACAAGGTTAGCCAAATATCAATAATTCAGTTATCATTCATCGAGTACATAAAAAAGGTCACATATTTGGCAAACAGTGCCTGAAGTCATCTCTAAAGATAATTCGTTTTTCTGTATATTTTTAAAACTAGTATTATTCAAAGGTGAGCTTTAAGATGAAAACCAAAAATGTGAAAATTCTATCAAACAAATATAGCAACATAAAAATGCGCAAATTCAATGCACTACACATTTTTTTATGTTTTTTTATTTATAGTTCTGCCTTAAAATTGAATATTATTCCAAATATGCAATCTTTTCTAACTTTTAATTGTTTAGTTATTTTACCGTACTCTTATCGCCACTTTATAAAGAATATTTTCTCGAGAAAAAGCCAATCTACAAACTCACTTGAACCAAAAACTATACAAGATCAACAAATGGCGATAAGTTTGTCCAACTAAAACATTGAAACCTAAATCCGAGCTGTTAAAAGAAATCTTTCAAAGAAGGTATTGAAAAAATTACTGCAGTTGCTTCAAAAAACATCCGTCGTAGAGCGGAAAGTACATTCTGATTATAATTAAATCAAAGAAAACCATGCTCATTAATAATATTATTTGTACTGCTTTACTTTGCTGTAAAACAATTGAAAACTAGATTTTAACTTGACATTTTTTTTTTAAAATTGCAATCGAGTTTATTTATTTATTTATTTATTTTCAAGTTTTTGAATTGAGGCATTAGTGTGTACATTGTGCTTTTAAAAAGTTTCTTAGCAAATTAATTTATTTTTACATTGATTAACATTTTATTGATAGTTATTCGAAACATGAAACTGATGTTCATGCATTTTAATCTTGTTTCTGCAAATTACTCTTTTATTCTATTCTTTACGGGAAAGGGGGTTGAAATTATTTGATCAAATCACATGGAAACTGGAACACAAAGCTAATCGTATACTTATAATAAATCGGAGACAAAAATAGCATTATATTTTGAGATTTTAGTTCTGTGTTCATTTAATTATGTAATATTAGGCCTGTCAGTTACGAAAAACCGTAAGTAGCATAAAATTAGATTTGTAGATAATCTTTCTTAACATAATTAATAAAATAATTTTTTTTTTGACTCATGGGACTTGTTTTAAATGTATTTAAATAAGAATTTTGTTCTTATTTATTTATTTCAGTTTTGCATTTTATTTTCAAGACACCGAATTAAATGATTTGTTTCAAGTTTTGGCAAAGACTTTTTCTTTTCATTTACATAAAGTATAAGTCCGGAAACGAAACGTTTCAAAATTTCTCAAAACCATTTGAAGAAATTTTCATTGCTTTCGGTCCATAATTAATTACTCATTAAATAAATTAATTCATTTTAAACCGTTGCTTTCTGCGTTCAAGATGAAGTTTTAAATAATGGAAAGCTATTTACGACGAAATTTAAATGCATAAAGAAGAGGAGAATGTTTCAAGCTCTTCAAAACTTCTCATCTCCCGCAGTTAAGAATGAAATGTACAAGCAGAAGAAAACTAATGCAATAACTTATAATTTTGAAACTGAGAAACGAAGGAAATAAAATTCCAATTAAGCGTTTTCTTTTACAAGAGCATTGTTTAGAAATAAATAACCCATATTACTTTTCGTAATATTTCCTTTGAGAAATTCCACTGATTGCCTCCTCTTTTCAATGGAATTGAACAAAAGGCAGAGATTCATTCAACTTTTGCAATCTTTATGAAATTGAACGATTAAGAAATTCTCAATGACGCATTTTAGGGAATTAAAATATCTTTATTGAGACTACTGCTTAGCGCCCTGAAGCTCAATTCTTTCGCATTGGAAAAGAATTTTCTTGAAGCCTCGAAACACGTGTAAGCCAGTTTGTGCTTTACAACGCTGTTCTCTAACAACGTGTTTCTACAAAAAAATAAACTGCATTTCAGGATACTGATGCTTGCATTTCTTTTTTTCGTTTTCAAATTCTGTACTTCATCATAAGAATTTTTTAATTTGAACCTTGTCAGTATGGGATGTTTTCTTCTTTTTTTTAAATGTATATACATTTTGTGCAGCATAAAAGTGGGTTTTTCTTCTCCCAACGCCCATTATTGATAGAAAAACACCGGGGGGGGGGGGGGGGGTGATTTAGAGTATCAATAGTTTCTCTGCATTTTGGTGAAATAATTTTTTTCGAGTGTTACTATTTCTTTCTCTCGACAGAGGGAAAAAACTCGCCCTCTATACTTCGATTTATTTATTTTATTTTATTTTTAAAACGAAATAAAAAAGCATCGAAAATAATCAAATCTAGCTAATGATGAATTTATAGATGCTATTTTTCTAAATCAATTTTTTTTTTAAAAATACTATCACAAATGTGAGAAGAAAAATACATTTTGACGAAAGTTTCTCTCTCTATTCCTTAATGTTCTGTGTCTGAAATTTTGAAAGAGGTAAGAAACATGGTATTTACCCAGCACTGTAAAACATTTCTGCATAATCTCTTTTCAAGAATCTCTTTCCGAGAATGTTTGCAAAAATCACTCTTTTCTACTCCAAATCTTGCTGCACAAATAAGGAAAAAAAAAAGTGTCGAATAAATAAGTATAAAGCCGTTTCTGTCACCATGTAAGATAAAATATAGTCACTTAAGTATTATTCGGTAAACTCGTAACATTATGCATAGTTTTAAAAAAACCTTAGGACGAAAAAAATGATTTTTTTTTTTGTCACTGTCAGAAAGGGTTCGACAGGGTTCGTGAATTATTGATCATTGACTGTCGGGCAAGCATCCGGGAGATGAGTGAAGAATTAAATCTAACTTACTGCTGCGTTCAAAAAATTGTGTCGGAAGAATTTGGCATGCGCAAAGCGTGCGAGAAACTGGTTCCCTAGGTTTTGACGAAGCATGGCATAACAGTGCTTCCCCACCCCCCTACAACCCAGACATGTCTCTCCCGGACTTCTTTTTGTTCCCGTTCATCAAAAATAACCAGATGGGAAGGGGTTTTCAGTCGATAGCGGACATTCAAAAAAGTGTAACCAACAATCTAAATGCCATCCCGGAAGACGCGTTTAACAAATGCTTTGAACAGTGGAAGGACCGCTACCGCTGGTGTATCAAAGTCCAAGGGATGTATTTCGAAGAGTTTTAAGTGCATTTGTCAAAAAGTTCAATAAAATTGTTACTCCAGCGAAAGTTCGGTTACTTTTCAATCACACCCTGTATGTAATTAATTCTTCACTAATATCAAATGCTGTTTTGGGAAGCAAGTATGTATTATAATGACTTCAATTTCTAACAAAATTGAAATGTACGCGAAGTACTTCCATCAATCGTTGCCTGAATTTACCGAATATAATTTAGGCTTGGGGACTATATAATAATGACCATGGCAATAAATCAATAATTTGAAAGCGCAAAAAAAGAAAGAGAAAATGTCCCTTAGACTAACAACTGGCCACACATTTTCTCAATTGTACTGTTCGCCAAAAGACCTAAAACAATATCCCGCTCTTTGTTAGAAACAAGAGCTTAAAGAAAGTTTTCGATAGATGCTCAAAAAATTCTTTCCTGAAACACTGCAATCGGTTGAATGTGAGCGGTTTTAAGAGAAGGCTGGCTTATTCGAAAATCTGCTTAAGAGAGAGATTTGGATCCAGTCTAGTTTAAAGGGCTTGAAAAAATGTCATAGTCGCTTACTGTCTCGTCGTAGTCAGTGACTTTAATTAAAATGCGTAAGATATCGTTTTGAGCAAAACAAGCGAGATAACTGAACTTTCAAACAGAATAATTGTCCATAATGTCCCGTGGTCAAAACGGTACAGAAAATTGTAACATCAAATCGGGAATCGCATTTTATGCTGCTCAGACAGCTCCGATACGTTATGGAGCAATATTAGACGCTAAGTAACCGTAAATCCAGCAATAAAATTATTTCCAGCAGTCTGTAACGCAAACTAAAAAACCTCTAAACAGTCTTCAAGATAAGGCGTCAAAAACCTTAATCAGCCCCTATAAATTATATCCCTGAAAATACTTCAAACACTTCATTATTTTCCTTTTTTTCCCCGCACCAACTAAGAATTAAAGTCTACAGAGTTCCTCAAAAATCTACGACGTATATCGCAGTGTCACGCTATCTAAGCTGCGCTATCTAAATGTCGAATCGTTTCTGTTATCGGAACAGTGAATTGCAAGTTTTATCAAAACGTTTTTGCGTACGAAATTAATTTGCAGTTGGGCATTTTATTTTCCGTTCGTCTCAATTCTTCTTTCTTTCGTCTCCATTTTCTTTACAAGATTGTTATGCTACTACTCAAACATTCTAAAATTAGCTAACATTCGTAAAAATATTTTAAGTTCAGTTCACTATTACTTCTTGGTTGACGCCAAATCGTAAATTAAAAAAAAAAGGTAGCCATAAAAGCCGTGCACGACTCTCAGTTTTCCTATTGCAATAATTTTATTACTCTAAAAGTTTTAACTAAACTAAATCAAAGTTATTGATAGAGTTTGAAATTGCATTGATATAAAATTATTCATAGGACTGAAATTGTAACTTAATAACAGCATTTAAAGCTAGTGTGTAAAAGCACTAAGGAAGTTTTAGCTAGCAATCTGAAACTCAAAACTAGGTCTTATTAGGATACAAAGGAGACAAGGCCAGAATTTACTTAATAATTGTCCACAGACTTTATTCAATTGTTAACAATTTAGAGTAGACGGGAATAATAAGGTCTACTGCTGCTTTTATGCCTTTGAGTGGGAGATCAAAGCGACAGCGTAATCCCGCCATTTACGCGCAGCAACAGTTGATGCAAATTTGAGAATATAACATTTCACGCTCAGGAGTTTGATGTGGATTCGCGTTTTCAATCCATACGGAATAACTTATTCGTATGAATCGGGAACCATGTCGGCAGAGGCTTAGGTACGTTTAATGTTGCCGTTAAATTTCGAATAGCTCAGTGTTCGATTTGATGCGGGAGGAGACTTCCTTATCGCAATTTGGGATAAAGCTGTAGTTGAACTATTCAAGGTTTGTTGTTGAAGGAAGGCTGCTTTAGAGCCTATAACAACGAGCAGTATTGTGCACATGAGTGACAGAACATTATTCATTGACAAGGCTTTTTATTCATTGCTTAGAGATAAGTTACAAATATATTCCTTTGATAATTCATGTTTTTGATATAAATTAATTGAAGAGTACATTTGGAGGGTGTTCAAAAATAAAATATTGCTTTTTACAACTTCAGTCCAACTATTTTTTCAGTGCTGCTAAATTTTTAGGCCAAGCAGACTAAATTCTAACAAATCCGACGAAAGATAAGGGGAGATAGAAAAATCCATGTTTAATATAAGACACCATATAGTAATTGTCTCTAACAGTTTCCAAGTTGTCTATCTGTTGATATCATAAAATAAGAGGTTTGTTTGGTGTATGTGCACACACACACACAAACACGCACTTCCCGAGAAAACGGTAAGGACTAGATGGATGAAATTTCGTATACAGGTGTCATTTTTGGGCACCTCGAAACTAAAGCTCTAGATTAGAGCTCGCCAGTCACCTTCGGGGGACCATTTTATTGAAAATGGTTATGAAAAAATCAAGTCCCAGTAGCACATTCAGCATTACAAATATTTAGAGAAAAAGGCTTTGGTTCGCTGTTTTCGCTTTTGAAGTACTAAGTGACTTTTTTAGGCCTTCTACACTGTTACAACCAGAGGTTCCAGACGAGTGAATATGTTCCCTCTAAGGTGAAAGCATGGGGCCCAAGGGTGCAATACTAGCCAGGAAGTAGAGCAGGGGTGCCAAAACAGCAGACAATCGTAGACAGGGGTGCCAAAACAGCAAGCAATCGCAAACTGACTTGCTAGCGCATGCGCTTCCGGCATACATTCACCATTCAACCACTTCAATATGGCGAATGAATGATAGGTTGCATCTAAGCGTGGCTTCAATGTCTTTCACTTTAAATGAAGTACACTATTGGATTAAATCTCAACTTTTCTAGGATAATTCTTTAAAATAACAAGTAAGTACAGCTTTTGATCACTTTGTAGGTTTTAGGGCTTTCAAACATAGTTAAAAGTACGTTTAATGCTTTTCAGTTACCGGTAGTTCGTTACGATACCGTAGTACCGTTAGTTGTTGATTTTCAGTTGACCGTTATTGTCGTGAAATTTCCATCATTCAAAACGCTACTAAATATATCTATCATTATTTTCTTGAGTACTCGATAAGCAACATTTAATCACCAAAATAATAACCGCAATTTATCACTAATCAACAAGTGAGAACCTAAATAAAAATGATTCTTGTGCTTCGTAGATTACTACACAACAGCGAGTGCAAAAAAATAAAAAGGAAATCTCTCTCCGTCTAGCTTTTTTTTTTTCTTTTTCGTTCAAGTGTTTGAATCATTTCCTGCTAGCGTTTAATGTTTCGTTAGCGTTAGGAATTTCTTATTTCTTTACGTTTTTCAACTGTCGAAAAATTTCATATGCATTTTATTTTATTGTTACTCTTGATTGAAATTTTTAACGTTCGAGAAAGGATTTTGTTTTTCCGTAACTTTAATATCCCAGAATATTTTTGGCTCTTCATGTAAATAATTCATAAGTACATCTACATTTTACTTTCGGTGCGGTTATTTCTCACAAATAATCATTAACTTAACTATGATATTGAAATAATTACTCCTCTTTAACTTTAAATATATTTGTGACAACTCTTTGATACCAAATAAAGTCTGTAGATATTTATTGTTTTATTCATTTTTAATATTACTTTGTAAAAAAAAAAACTTATCAGTACGCAGAGTTTTTTCACAAGTTTTTTTACCGCCCCGAGAGTTATTATAATTATTATTATTTATTTTTAAGAAAAGGATAAAAATTTCACTGATCCGCAATGTTTTTCATTTGCTTTTACCGACCCGTGGGTCAAAAGAGGTTGAGAAACACTGATGTAGAGAATGATCAGATGAATTAAAGCAATGAGCACTCCTTAACTATGTTGAAAACTCTGAAATATGATCAAATGCTGTAATTACAAGTTTTAATAATTTCCAGTACTGAATTCATGCAATGTGAAAAGTGTGCAAAACGTAGACTGTCATGAATCAAAACAAAACTATTAAAAAAAAAAAAAAAAAAAAAAAACACAATTATATTCAAAAAAGCACACAATACGGGGGAGGGGGGAGGAGGATCTACAGTAAGGGTGCCATTTCTCTCTCCGTAGGTTCATTCTTTTCACCCCGGCTGCCTACTTTTTGAAAGGTGCCTGTTTTTCACCCTAGTTAGAGGTGCAATTTCGGCTCCGTAATGGGTGCCGCTGGTGAACAAGCGTTTCACCCCTGAAAGGTGCCGAATGCAACCTGTAGTTTTAACAGTGTACACTTTCCCGCCAATTGCCATGTCCAACTCCGGTTTCAATGATGAATTGCAAACAAAGTGCTAAGATAGGTTGCAGTACAGCGCCCGTCGCATATTAAAATGTACATCTAATGAGAAGGGACTAGGGATCATTTAAAAAAATGCAGTATTGCAATATTGTCTCTAAATTTGAAGAATGAAGGGAATTTTTGAAAAGTTAATATGAACTCTCGGGACCTCCCATCGGGGCACCCCTGCTTGCGCTTAGTTGAGCTGCAAAAAAGATCGTGAAAACGGTTTTTGCGTCTTGGTGCAAGTTTTGGCAGCAATTTATCTATGTTCCATTCTTCGGAAAACGGTTATGGGCAGGCAAAGAGCAGTAAGCTGATTACATACTGCTGATTATCTGCCTAATGTAGCGAAAAAAGCTGTTACTTCTAATTACCATGGGTAAAAAAAAAATGCTTTTATTTAGTGGTAACCAAATAAAGATGTTTGTACCATAAAACTGAAGTAATATAGATTTCAACAATGCAAAAAAATGAAAATCGAAAATTTGCAGTTACTGCCGTTTACCTAACCACGCGGCAGAACGGTTATGGAATTTAAAATAAATAAATAAATAAATAAATAAAAAGAAAGAAAGAAAATCAAAAAATTTGAAGTTACTACCGTTTGCCTTTGCCATGGGCAGGCAAAGAGCAGTAAGTACATACCGTCGATTACCTGCACAATGTAGCGATAAAAATAGTTACAACTGAAAAAAGAAGCATTTTTTTTAAGCGGCAACCAAATACACATGTTTTTACCCCAAAACTAAAGCAATATACAGAGGACTCCATCTGAGCACTCCCTAATGCGAACACCCCGATATTCTGAACACATTATGATAGCCCCAGCAAAGCTCCATAGACTTAACATAGGCTGACCTCTCTGTACTCTAAACACCCTATAATATAAATACCCCAGGACAATGAACGCTATTTTTAACCCTGTTGAATTATTACCACTCTATATACTGAACTTTTTCCCAGTCGGTATGAATCAAATTAGTAAGCCTGAAATACATTCACAATTTTGTCATAATGATTGAAGGGTATTAAAGGGAAGATGGAGAGAGGAAGAAAAAGAATATTTTCCTGGATTATTACTGCATCACATATAAAATCATTCAGTTGAAGAATATGAGCCTGAAGTTTCTGCTAGTGAACTGCGCATTTCAAGAATCCAACCATTGTATCAACTAGTATTCAAGACCTTTAAAGTACAATTTCCGTCGAGCAAAATGCAGCTGAGAATCACCCGAAAACTTTTCACTTGATGACAACACATACCTTGCATTGCACCATTACCAATACATACACAATGTAAAAAGAAAATAATAATCTTTTTCCCCCCCAGGTACCGATGGCTGCATTGTAATAATTTATTTTTGAATGTTATGTAAGACTTTTTAAATAAAAAAAAATGAAACAAATGTAAGAGTTTAGGTCGCAAAATACTGAACATAGTCCATTAACGCAATAAGAATACATATACATGCTGTTGTGTCATTACGCTACATACAAGCCTTGATTGTTTAACGGACTCTAGAAATCGTTTGCGAGCCTCCGAAGAGGGGGGGCCGTGGTAGCCCGATCGGTAGAGTGTCGGATTTGGGGCCGGAGGGTCCTGAGTTCGAACCTCGATGGTCGAAGATCCACCGTCATCATTAAAGGGGACTGGGCGACATTAAATATGCTCGTGGTCTCAATATCCTCCAAGTGAAACGATACCTCTGGGGGTGCTAGCACCAGGTAGCTATTAGCTCCTGGTCTAGTTCTAAATTCTCATTAACTGTTCGATCCGGTGATGGTGCTGCCATCTATCGGTATAAAAAAATAATGGAGGCAAGGCACTTAGTATGCAGTCCTCGACATAAATACAGTCGTAGTCAGTTGTGACTCGGAATCGAATCGAATCGAAGCCTCCGAAGAACAACTCAACGCAGCATGCGCACCTAGCTCTGTTTTTGGTTTTAGCTTGTTCGCCGACTTGCTCTAATATTGTTGTGTTTTTGTAGAGCTCCCGCAACGGAGCATAGCTTTCTTTTACAACAGGGTATTCGTCCCTAAATTTTGAACAGCTATATTGGTTAGCTGTAAATGATTACTGCAATCATGTTGTAAATATCTGTAAATAGTTTATAAAGTCTTTTTCCTAAAGCAATTAGTCATCACTGAAAACAAAACTTACAGTCCACTTAGAATACCGCCGAATCATTGGTCACGTCAGCCGCAGGTAAATTGAACCCGAATTTTCATTGAAAATATTTATAGTTGAAGAAATTTGTTTCTAATCATGACGGAAAAAGATAGTATAGTTACTCGTCAGAGTAAAGAACAATTAGTGACTCTTAATCGCCAAAGAGGTGCTTATAAATTACAAATAACAAGAATAGCAACATTCCTTGAGGATGGAAGAACAAAGGATTCCTTGGAATATCAAGTGAAATTGGATAATCTGCACAAGCTCGTTTCGAATTTGGATGAATTAAAATTGAAATATTTTGAAGTGGTTATTGATGAGTCAGACTTAGAAAAGGACCCTAGCCGTCTTCACAGAAATTGAAGAACTTGCTGAAAACTTAGAGGTAAGACTGAGAAAAATCTTACTTTCTAATACAAGTAGTAATCCAATTGAAAATCGAAATGATTTGAATAATTCCAAAATATTTAGTTCGAATGTTAATTTTAAGTTGCCTGAAATGTCATTGACAAAATTTTCTGGAAGTTATCAGGAGTGATACACATTCAAAGAACAATTTCTCACCTTAATAGATTCTAATGATAACTTAAATGACACACAGAAATTATATTATTTGAAATCGACTTTAAGTCATAGTGTATTAGAGGTAGTTAGTAAAGATGATTCTTATACATCCCTCTTTAAGGCTTTAGAAGATCGGTTTGAAAACAAAAGATTTATTGTAAATTCTCACATGAATGGAATACTATTAACGGAAGTGTCAAATCAAGATTCAGCAAAAAGCCTAAGATCGGTAGTTGACGGATGTCTTAAGCACATTCGGGCTCTCAAAACTATAGGTTTGGAGCTTAATAAATTTTCCGAAGTAATGTTAATCAATATCATTCTCAAAAAATTAGATAAGGAAACAAGAAAGCAGTTTGAACTGTCATTGACCTCCACGGAGTTACCCGCTTGGGAAGAATTTATCGCCTTTTTGCAAAAACGATGCTTAGTTCTAGAAAATTTACATAGCAATGCAACTGTAAAACCTAAGAATTTAACATACGAAAAGAACCAAAAATTTAAGAATTTGATGGTAAAGAATAATGCCGGTGAAAGAAATACAAATTGTAGTGTTTGTCAATCACCTAATCATTCTATTTTCAAGTGTGATAAATTCTTAAAATTAGAATATGATAGATATTTAACAGCAACAAAACTTACAGTCCACTTAGAATATCGCCGAACCTCTATAATGAATGCTCCTATAATCACTTTTGTTCAGTCCTATAAGTGTTTATAATGGAGAGTCTACTGTAGATTTCAAAAATACAAAAAAAAAAAAAAAAAAAAAAAAAAAAAAAAAACTCGCAGTTACTGCCGTTTTTCAGTGGTGTATATGTTACCGTTAAAGTATGAAATCCGTTATTTTATAGAATACCAAGTTATTTCATCGAATAACTGATCGTGTCCGTTAAAGTGTAAAACTCTCTTGTATTTCATGGTTTACCTAGTTATTTCACAGAATAACGTGTAAAACCCAATGTGTCAACAAAAATTGTTTTTGTTTTAGAAATAATGTTTTTTGTAATTCCAAGTATCATTTTATTAATCCTTGTTGTAACAAATGATTTTATGGTACGTTTCCATAAATACCATTTATACGCTGCATAAATTAGATAAATTGCTTCTTTTTCATTTTAATTGTCTATCATTAGTTTATTTATAGAATACCTATAGTTATTTTGTTTTAGATAAATTGTTTATTTTACACTTTAAGTGTCTCTCATTATTTAATTTATAGAATACCTAGTTATTTCATAGAATAACTAGTTAAAGTGTCAAATTAATAACATATCACGCACTTTAACGGACACGATCAGTTATTTCATGGAATAAGTAGGTACTGCAAAATAACTGCATTATATACTTTAACGGTAACATATACAAGGCAAAAGATCAACACTTCTATAGCTATATAAAAGAATTTTTTCCACCAATATTAAGATTTGAAGCTTCGAACTCTAACAACGTTTTTCCTTTCCTCCACTAAGTTACGATGTGAAAAGGATATTTTAACATTTCTAGGAACTATACATTCGTTTAAGAATTCGCATTCTCAAAATTCCCATATTTATTACAAAAAACCCAAAACATCTAGCTCTTGAAAAGATTGTGGAACTGCTCAGTGAATCTGCAAAAATGCATTTGAGGTAAACGCAAAAGATGGATTTATGTGAAAAACTTTATATTACCAAAACTGATTCCCAAAACTGAGTCATAAGTCCAACCTCACACCTTGATACAAACGTAGAAACTTGTTTTAAATAATATAATTATTTTAAATGTGTTTTTTTACAAATACATAAGTGTTGTATATAACTATTCTTCTGGGGAATTGCAGGGTGGAACAATCACCTACATGTGGTCGGTTCTGCGTTGTTAATGTAAATAAAATATGATTGCATTTCCAACAAAGAGCTTAATAGCGCAAATGCATTGTAAAAAATTATAGCTGATATCTAAAAGAAGAAATATTGCAATGTGCAAAATAAGCTAAAAACGCCGATTTTTGTTTAATTCCACGAAACTTTACGGCTTATTCGAGACTATAAAGAAATGTAAATATTTTCAAAGATATGCGAAAATAGTGTTTAAAGGAAGCATTTAAACGGTATTAGAACAAAAATTTTACACATTTGGATTTTCATAAACATATTTGAAATTTGACCATTTTCCACCTTTGTTTCAAACTTTGCAGCCAATGCGCGAACTAAAGACATAAATATTAAATATTATTATTATTTTTTCCATATTTAGGATGGAAATATACAATTTTTTTTTGCTATTAGATATTGCTCCTCAAAAATATTATTTTTTTGGTCCACCCTCCAACACAAGTTTGAGATAGAAATCATCAATGGGCATCTTTTTTTTGGAAGCAGCATAACTTTTCATAGATTTATGACCTTTCCGCACTCAAAGTGCTATTTTGTCTAAATGAAATCAAGGACTACAAAATGTAAAACAAGTGAATCCGATGGTCATTTTACCACTTTGAAGGAGATCTTACCTTTTTAGTTGCGTCTAAATTAAGCACATTAGAAATGCACCTTTCCCCCTTAAATTTTAACCTCAATTTTAAAATATAGTGCAAAATTTTGTGTTTTCAATTTTCAACGTAAGCCTTTGTACTGTCTTCACTAACAATTCCTGATTGATGAAAGTTTAAAACACGGATATTGCATAGTGATTCCAGTTTATAAACCGATCTTACTTGTTTTCATTTCTATTTAAAAAATAAGGGTATTAGAATATTCATGTGCGCTATGAAACAGTTGACATTGGGTATCAATAGTATTACACACTATTTGTTGCATAAAAGCACATTTCATCGCGATAGTATTTAAGAAGTCTAGGCACTTTGCTATTATTGTTGAATTTCAGATTTCCTGTTCCAGATCTCCTACATGATGTAAATTATACGAGCCTATTACGGTAAATTACAGAATTTCATTTCCTTCAATGTAAAAAACATACTTTGTAACTGAGAACTTAAAAAAATTTCATTTTAATGATCCTATTTTCAGAATATTTTAGCCTAAGTACGCCTTTAATATTTTTCTTGAAAAGCAGTTTTTTTGCTTTTTCCTTTGTCATGTTGATTTGATACGTTCTTATCACATCATTTAAAAATAATAAGGATAAAAATATCTTCGTTTTCGTCTGAATCATTAAAAAATGCAATATATATTGAATTTCAAGAGGCCAAAACATTTATTACAAAAAGCATTTTTTGGCATAACGAGGTCATAGTAAATTTCTTTTCGATATATCTAAATTAAAGTGGGAAAAAACGTAAGCCACAGTGGTGTCAATAATGAGGGAATAATTTTGAACTTTCAAACTAGATGTATTAGTAGCATTTGAATTTTATTCAACATTATATAAGTTTAAATGACTACAAATACTTTAAAGGTTATATTTTTGTTTGAAACTTTATAAAATGATGCAACTGATACTGATTATATTTTCGTAAATAGTTGGTAATTTAAACAGTAATTTGTTAAAATAAAATACTGCCTTAGAGCTGAAGCGTCAAAGAAATAGTTTTTCAAATTTTATCGGGGGGGGGGGAAGGGGGTCAGGGTAATCCAAAGCTAGAGCTCCAAGCGGCAACATCTTAGAACAGCGTATTCAAAAGCAGCCTCCAAGTGCGAATACAAGAGGGGGATTATGATCCCCTAGATATATTAGAAATATGTCTAAAATTGCGTTTTTAGGTACTTTGGGGGAGATCCCCTGAATCCCCGTAGTCCCACCGAATGTCACCAAACATAGTTTATAATAGCATTTTTAGAAGTTCAATTTCGAAAAACTCAAGGTGAGAGCCACTTACTCGCCACTTTTTTTCCTAACTTCACAAAATATATAGTGATATTATTTATTTTTTTTTACTTTTAGTTTCAAGCAGTTTTAGGTAGATATTCACCCACCCCCTCTCTCTCATCTACCTCAGTTAGATATTCACCTTTTCTAGCCCCTCCCCCGTTCTCTGGGGACCCCCCCCCCGAATTCACTATTTTCCTTTAACGTCACGAAACACATCTTGGAATATTCAGTAAATTACCGCCCCATTTGGCTTCCTTAAGAGGTTTTCCATCTCCAGCTCAGTCACTTTTCTATGCCGGGCTGATGAGTGCTAATAAGTACGAAACTGCAGTCCTCGGCTGGAAATGACTGGGCTGGCGGTGTATTTCGCGGTGTATTTCACATCTTGGAATGTTTTTTTAGGCCATTAATTACAAAAAAATTGTGAGGGAGAAAAACCCGTCTCCTTAGGATTCAGGAATACAACCAAAAATATTTTTAAGACTTCAATTTCGAAAAACGTCCTGAGAAGGATCCCCGAACTTCCACATTTTTCCTAATTTTACCAATAAAAAGAACCTGAATTGTATGTTCAAGATTTCCATTTAGAAAATTTTGCCAATGCCCTTAAATTCTTACTTTACCTAATGTGTCCAAAGAAGCACTGAAACTGGGTTTAAAATTCCAATTTAAAAAAAACTTGGGAAGAGGACACCCGAACGCTGCACCCGCTTCCTTATCGTCACCACAAACAGCTCAGGCAGCTGGAAATTTCGTCTTTAGAAAATTCCATAGAGAGTCAATTCCTTCTTAAAGACTGCCTAAATTGTATTCAATTTCAAAAGATTTTAGGAGGGAACCCCGGCCTTCTTTCTACTATTGTTACCAAATAAAGCCCTAAATTGATTTATTAGGGTGCTTGTTTCGGAGCGTTTCCGGAAGAAATCCGTCTGATATCACTTTTGTTTAACGTCTGATATCACCGCTCTTTAACGTTATGGGATCTTCTAACATTACCAATAAAGGTTACATTTACTATTTTAAGACTTCAACGTTGATAAATTTCAAGAGAGAATCCACAAACCTTCCTCATTTCTCTGACGTTATGAGAGATACTCAAAAATTGCATTTTTGAAACTCCAATTTCTGAAAAATTCCGGGAGAAATCGAACCTTCAAACGTCACCCCCCCCCCCCCGAAGGAAGTATATAATTATCTTCAGTTTTGAAAAAACTTCGGGAGGGAGGCTCAACTTTACCAAAGACTACCTATAAAGTTGCGTTTTTTAGATTTACTGTTTTACCTTACGCTATACATACTTTCAGCATCGTGTACTTTTCGGTTAGCAATATTAAGAATCTAAAAAAGTAATAGAGATGCCAAACATCATTAAGATTTCAAACAGAAAATATTTACGATGCTAAAATTAAATGTATAAAACTGCAGAAATATATATACGAGTAATTACAGCTGAAGCGAGTGGTTTCTTGATTACAATAAAACAATTTTAGCATTTATGTTTTATCGTCGTTTGGTACAAAATCTTGAATCGTATTACTCGTAATTAGGTAAGTGAGCTACTTTAATCAATTTGACTTATCCCTAACTATTGATTTACTAAATGGATTATTAACTTATTATAAAGAATTGAGATCGGATAAATCCTTCGAGATGTTATCTTAGCAACCGAAACGTTCTTTGTCTAACGAACTAGACGTAAAAAATAAACTTTGAATTGAAAGCCACAAGTCATCGAGTTCCATTTAAAAAAAAATGAAATTCTTTTATGAAAGTGCCTGCGAACCAATACAAGATTAAAAAAATGAAGTAAAATAAATAAATAAAATAAATATGCACAATTTTTCTTTACAATAGATCAGTCTCGAAGTTTAGGGTTTTTAAATTAATAATAATAATAACTCAAATATTGTATAAATGCCATCGTTGCAATTCAATTGAATATTACAGACCATATATTTCTGTTCAACATGCGTTTTTACAAATTTACTTCCTTTTAAAAATTTTCAAGCTCGGGGGCGGGCACTTTTCGAGATTTTTGTACGGTTGCAAAAATGCAAGGACCTGCCGTGCCGAAAACGCACGATTTGGGACCACCAGTTGTAGTTTGAGACCGAGCATTGTTGCTTACAATTACGGCCCTGCTTTCATACTTTGGATAGGTTGTCTATAAAACTGCTTTCCAGTTAGACAAAATAAAACAATTTTTTTTTTGTTAGTCACTTGACATTCTGCCCCGCCGATGAATTTCGACGGAATTCGAACTGATTTTTTGGTGAGAAATATTTTGTATATCTCGAGTTGACATAATTAAGTCAGTAATGGTCAATTAATGTTAAGGAATTATCACGGCAAGGAGAATGCGAAGATATGTCACGTGACAAAGAAAAAATGATAGGGGCCATTTTTTCGACTTACAAGCCCAACTTAACTGTTTATTTTGAAGAAAAGAATTCAATAAACGTTCATAAGTTAAATTGGGTTAGGAAAAAACAATGTAGTACTTTTTTTTATTGAAAATTAGGCAATTTTTTGATGAAAAAATCAATTAATCTCCACCTTCCCCCAAAAGTTTCTTTTCAGAAACACGAAATTTCACCTACACTACTTTGAGAAATAATTCTTTCCTCTCATTTTTTGACGCCAGTCCAACAATTCTTTGCACCACTACCAGTTTCATCACTCTCCCTTGATCATGAACTCCTCCTCTTTTTTTTCAAATCTCACACAAATGATCGTTTTTCGAGAATTAAGTAACGATGTCCGATCAGCCAGAGATGACTTCCTGCGTGCTCTATAACTACTCTTCCCCACTCTTTTAATCAAGTGCAGCATCCACCATGCCCTCTGATACACTGATTGTAATCTCAAAATTTGATTGTTCTCTCTTGCCAGAGAAGTATGAAGCATTACCTGCTGATGCATTTCCTTCTGAATCCAGCCCGATTTTATCTTAGGAGAGTCTTATCGCCATACGGCTCCACCCTTATCTAATGATAGCCTTCGCGTCGAGATAATCCGGTGCCGTCTATAATCTTTTTTCTCCTTTTCCTGCTAATGAGATGTGTTCCTCTGTAGTTGTGCAATCCACTAGGGATCGCCATTCTTCTCCACATAGGAAAGGTGGAACCTATAGCTGGACGAGAGCTCCTAAAGGAGTATGGAAAGTATTTTTTCAGTCAAGATAATCATAAAGGGTTTCGTGTACCAAAAAAGAAAATATCAGAGACAGGGAAGCTTTTATGTGTGGACATTAACCACTAATACTTCTACTATGTTAACACTTTAACTGAGGTGACTGAGCTCTCGAAAATCAATCAGAAGGTAATGAGTGTTGTGCTTTGTTTAATACAATAGAGTCATATAATATGTACAGTCGGATCCCGCTACAACGCGATCCGACTTACGCGATATGGCTCTAACGCGAGTTTTTCATGAGTAATGATATTTTTAGTGCGGACACAAATTACTCGTCTGCAACATGAAATTTTTCGGAAAAGAGCGGCGGAGAGTTAGAATGGGCTTCGTTGACACTAAATATTGGTTTTGTAAAAGGATTTTCATCTTTTTAGCATCACAGAAAGCGGAAGTTCACCCACTGTATTAGTCTAAGCAACGCTTTGCTTTAGTTAATACAAATAACCGCTCCTATTCTTAACTTTTTTATTTTTCATTTTGCATATGAACGTTGATAAAATACATTCTGATTGCGCTGCATAAACCTTCATTTTTTAAATTATAAACATATTTACTATATCTGTACTGTTAAGTGCTATAATAATGCTGTAGTGTACATACTGTAAGTACCCCATACTGCTTTATTTTAAGTTTCTCTCCCCCATTAATCATTGATTTTGTGCTAAATTACACAATTTTATGTCAAATAATAACGCTTTTTCTAAAATACAGAAAACGTCGGTTCTTTGTAAAAGATACTGCAATATATAGTTAATAAATGGTTTGAAACAATATGAAAGGTGTTTACAAACGTCTGAAACAATTGGATATGCTTATAAAAAATTACTAACATACCTTGTTCCACAACGTGAAATTCCGACTTACGCGAGGTGTCTTGGAACGCATCCCTCGCGTAAGTCAGGACTCGACTGTATACGCTGACTTAATAAAAACTTAATAAAAATGTGAGTTTAAAACAATAATTATAAGTAATCTTGATAGAAGAGAAAGAGCTTTGACTGCTTGAATTTCAGTTTCTAAAACTCTGCAGATTGCGAAAACCGCCTTTTTATGACTCGAAACAATTTTAACTATTCAATAATGTTGGGAAATGTCCTACGACAATACCTCAATAGGTCAGAAAAATCAATGGCGAAAATAGTGGCACAACCCAAAAATTTGTAAAAACGTATTAAATATTGATTTACGATCTGAATTTAATATTTTTCTTTGCCGCGGTATAGGCCTAAAGCTAGCTCACCTAACTAGCGTATGCACGATATATTCAGTCTGCAAGATAAACCGACATTAGATAAATATTAGAATATAAATTAACACCGAGAATTGCTTAACAATGTGATGCTAATAGAAGTACATGCTACCTGGTAATTAAACCCAGTATTACTGATTATTAACTAAACTGAAATTTAAGATTATTTTTCTGAAAAATTTTAGTTTTTTCCTCTCTCTCAATTAAGAAATAGTCTGCTGACGTTTCAAGAATCTGTGACGCATGTCGCAGAGTCCCGATGTTTCTGCTACTAGATATTCAGTAGTGGCCTTTAAATGTCTCAATTTGGAAGAAATATTTTCAAATTTTATTTATTCACCATTCATTTAGAATGTTAAAACAAACCAGTAATCCTACACAAGGATATTGTAGTAAATCAGCTAAAAGTAGCACTACGTGAGAACTGGGTTTTTGTCAATACTGTTTTTTTTTCTTTAACGTTTTTGAGATGTACAGTTCTTGCCATCGGTGAGCAATATTTTTAATTTTTTATAGGAACTACCCATGCAGTCTGTTTCGAAATTGAGAAACAATTATGGACTAGAAGTAAGAAAAGAATTCAAGCATAAAAACAATTCTGACTCATTAGTAAACATTTGTTGTCTAAACTTCATAAAAGTAAGGAATTGAAATTAGTTCATTATTCGGAGAAATAATTGATTTTTTAAAACACAAGTTCGAGCGTCACAAAATTGAGAGCGAAAATTCTGAATCGATTGTTCAAGACAGCATGAACACTAAAAACTGATGTTATTTTTAAACAGAAGTTTCACATTTTGGAGTTGAACTGTTTTTCCGTTTATGCGTCAGAAAAGAAAGAAAGAAATAACAGGGAAAGAACGGGTCTTAAGTCTATTAACTATATTCACAACACTGGCAGAGTGATGCAGGGGATAGGCGTTGGCTTCTTACGCCCAAAGACGCCGGTCAGCCTTAGTCCAGGCAAGATGCAGAAAATCCCCTGCGTCTATGCGTATGATTATGCGGCATGTAAAAGATACCTCGAAGTATTCGTTTGTCTTTGAGTACTCTTGCCAAAATGAAATTTTTAAGGTTCTGCGATGGGTACACTGTTAAAAATTCAGGAAACTTTCATGGTAAATATTACTGTTAAACGTTGTGTTTACAGTACAGAAAAAATTTACAGCAAATTGTACCGTAGAAAATAAACTATTTCAGCGCCAATTGATACACCACGTGACTTACAGTTCAAAGCATATAACACCGCATTTCCCGTACTCGATGCGTCCCAACTCGTATGGTGGGCAGTAAAGCCACCTGCCATTTCGAAGGTCCCGAGATCGAACCTGCAGTTCAAATTTTGGGTTTTTTAACTTTCGTTTATTCTACCGTAAAATTTTACAGTAAAATAGGATTTTACGGTAATAGTTACTGGCAACATTGATGCCAGTAACTTTTACCGTAAAATTTCAGGAACTTTTTCAACAGTGTAATGAGTCGAACGTAGCCCTATTGGACAGTAGAAGATATGGACAAAACTTTGCAAAAATGTGTTGAGATAGTTGAACAAAGAGGGGACTAGCTTTAGGATTCATTCGGTAAATAGATAAGTACATAATTCCCAAAATACCACAGTAACTGAAATGAGACCTTTCATGTGGAAGTAGCAAGGGTACCGTAAAGTCATCAACTGGTTTCAGCAACGAGTGTCAGTCCACGGCGACGTAACAAATCTATGGTTATGTCTTCATAGCGTCGAAAGGAGTGTCAGTAAAAAACAATGTAGTGATATTGCAGTGAAGTCACATGAAATATGTGACAAATGTGCCACAACGTGACTCCTCTGAGGCATTAAAATTCTGTAACTTAGTGACTGTGATCACTCGAAGTGATGTCCATGTAACCATGCCGTGACATTTTATTTCTGAATTTTTACCTCTATGTTACACTCAAAAACTTCCAAGACCCTGAAGGTAAGATTTTTCTTTGTCGATCTGAGTTGACATGGACTATGCCATTAGTACTTTATGAAACATCATCGATTTCAATTAAACTGAAGAAAACATTCTTTTTTTTGGGGAACCATTAAAATTAATCCTTTTTTTTAAAAAACTTACACCATTTATCTTCAAGCTCAACTTCATTTCATTTTACTCACAAAAAGTAACATATTGCAGTAGCACAGCGAATAGTAGGATAGGAGTCCTAACCTCAATGAAGTAATGAAACTATATAGGTACATGTTTTTACGTCAGGGTGTGTAGTATAAGTGCACCCTCCCTAATCAACAACCTCTCGGCATGCCACCGTGGCCACAAACTTATCCCCAGGGATATTCTTTCCCCGAGCTTACCAATCCCCTTGGTTATTTTGCCCTTGCTGCCATCCAATTTTGTTTCGTGGTTTTATGTATTTTTCTTTAGGTTTCTTGTTGCGTCTTGGTTTTTACTTAGCAATGAGCTCGGCCTTTAGCAGATTTTATATTGAGTTTAGATTAGTTCGGAAAATATAACATGTCTCTAATTGCATACGGATTTACAGTATCACTTAACGGAAGAGACACTGCAGCATTTCATACTACCCCTACAGTATAATATAATACTCGCCATTCCTCTCTAACGTCTTATTTGTGTATTTTTATATGAAAATGAGTAATGCAGTATACACAATGTTTACAAATCCTTCAGGTTGAAAATAATGTATTGAATACATTCTTTGTAAAATAATTAACAAGAGCAAAATTTGGACATTGAGTCGAAACGACGAACATTTTGTATTGATTAATAACGCTAGTCCAGAAAAAAAAAAAACTTTCGAACTTTCAAAATTAATTTGAATTTTGAAATTTTGAATTCAAATTATGTTTTTCGCATTCACGAGTTGCGACAGGACCCTACTCATTGGTTGCTACCCCACTCGCTTGTTTCTACACTCCTGTTTGTGAAAATTGCAACACCACGAAGGATTTACGCGAGTGAGCTGAAAATTGCAGGATATGTAAAGTAGGGCATGATATGCAAATGATTAGAATTGCAGATCGGTAGCACATGCGTATGCCTGGCAGCGTCCTCTGAACGGCGGATCGAATCGAATATAAATAGACGACTGTAGCGAGGCGTGTATGGTTATCGGTGGTTATATGCTGGAGTAAACGTTAACTGAATCTTTACTATGCCTCTTCGACGAAAGAAAACGAAATTTGAGCAAATTTCGGAGTTTGAACGGGGCAGAATCGTCGGCCATCGTGAAGCTGGATTGTCTTATCGTGCTGTAGCCGCTAGTGTGCAGCGTAACAGCAGCACAATCATGCGTGTTTGGAAGCAGTGGACGGACGAGGGTCGGACAGTTCGGAAATCCGGGAGCAGACCCCGAAATGTGACGTCAGCTCGCGATGACAGACACCTGGTGCGTATGGCGCTGACGGAGCGCACAGCTTCTTCTAGACAATTGGCAGCACAGTGATCAACAGCTACAGGAGTTTCATTGTGTGCTTCATCAATTCGGAGACGTCTGCTGCAGCGTAGGCTGCGCGCAAGGATTTTTTTATACAGGATTCCTCTCACGCAAAACCATCGCCACCTGCGTCTACAATGGGCCAATGTGCATAGGAGCTGGCGTGCTGATTGGCAGCAGGTAGTCTTTTCTGACGAATCCCGCTTCAATTTATGGCACCATGATGGCCAAATTCGTGTCAGGCGCTATGCCGGTGAACGGCACATTCCGGAGTGCATTATCGAACGCGACAGTGGACGAACACCCGGAGTTATGGTCTGGGGTGCCATAGCATATCATGGACGGTCACAATTGCTACGAATTGCGGGCAATTTTAACAGTACCCGATACATAAACGAAGTTTTACAGCCCCAAGCTATTCCTTTCCTGCAAGGATTTCCAGGGGCTGTATTCCAGCAGGATAATGTCCGTCCACATGTCGCCAGGACTGTCAAATCCTACTTTGATTCGCAGCAGGTACAGCTTCTTCTTTGGTCTGCAAACTCCCCGGATATATCCCCGATTGAACATGCGTGAGATTTCGTTGGGCGGCGTCTCGCTCGTGATCCTCTTCCTGTTGCTTCGACAGACGAACTTTGGTTGCCCACATAAACAATATGGAATACTCTTCCGCAGGCAGATATTCAAACCTTGTTTCATTCATGCCGAGTCGTGTAGCAGCTCTTATTGCGGCGCGTGGTGGCCACACAAAATACTAATTTCTATCTCTTTTTATTGTTTGTTTGGTTTAAAAATGTAATCATTTTTTTGTACATTACCACTCAACTGTGTATTAAATTTCATTCAACTATGATGCTTCCTCCTTCATGGTGTTGCAATTTTCACAAACAAGAGTGTAAGATGTAAAAACACAGTTATCGTTTGTTAAACTAGAAAACTTATTTAAAAGATAAAATGTGTTCAACTTTTTCAGTGTTGTCATCTTGCCCCAAGGAAGGGCAAGATGACGTTTTGTTAAGGTTATGAAAAATTAAAAATATCCTTTATTCTTTTTATTTGAAAAAATAAAAGGTTTTGTATTTAATACTACAAAGAACTACTTTCACAGCTCATGCAAAATTATTTTTACAATTCTTAAAAGTAAATCAATAAACGACAACAAATGTTAACATAGTCATCTTGCACCGGTCTTCCCTACGTAGAAACTCTAGTCTTAAAAACTGAAATCCAGTTGCAGTATTATCAATATTCTTCACAAAGTTTTTGAATAGGCCTAAATGAAGTGCCTGAGGAATAATGGGGCTATTCGTTTCAGATTCTTCTTGTCATTGCTTTTCCATTCACACAGCAAACGACATACTTGTATTAAAACCACAGGCAGCTAAACCTGTAATTTTATTTTATTTTAGACAAGACTTCATTTTAGATCAGAAATAATTGCACCACTAAAAGTTTTCAAATAGCTCTACGTTTTCTTCAATTTAATTGAACATGCTATTGGAACAGAGGGCACCATTATGTAATATTGTAGCTTTTTAACTAGTTTTGAAGAAGTTAATACCAAGGGTCACCTAATTGATGCTCATCCATTACAGAATTCATTCCATTAGAGTAAAAATCTATTAATTCCTTATGTTGGCATTCAAATATGAAAGCACAGGAAATGATACAATTCAGGGAGCATATATCATGAAAATTGGTGCTATTGTGGCTGACCACCCTGTCGCACCTGCGAAAATGCAAACCTGACTATCTATCATTAGATTTCTTGTATTCATGACAGAATTTTAACTCTGAGTTCTGTGTTTTTAAAATTGCGTGATAAAAAAAACGCGAAAAATGAATAACTTAGAACCAATGGTTGTGCAAAAATTTAGGGTGATGGAAAAACTGATTAAGTATTTGAAATTAGCGTCAAAAATTACCCAATGAACACTTTAAATGTCTCATGCACTACATTATTTGTTTGCCAATGTGATTATTTGACACAAAAACAGATTTCTTTTTAAAATATAAGAAGAAAAATGTAACAATGTGAAATTAAAATACACAAATTCAGAATTTTAAAAAATTCAGGGAATAGAATTTGTCAAAAAAAGGTTTCTTTTTTGAAAAAAATACGTATTTATACATGTCTCGATTTTTGTCAATTTTACTTTACAGGAGCATTCTGTGTCATAAGAGAAATGAATTGCACCGAAAAGTAGATAACTAGCTTACAATATTTTATTTTTAGCCTGTAGCACGAAATAGCTTCGGAAATAAACATTTTATCTCTTAAAATTTGAAAGCATTCAGCTGAACTTAATAGAAGAAAACAGTTCCTTACCCTTACATTAACATGCCTTTCTACGGTACATTAAAATACTATCAAACGGAAGATGCGCCTGATTTCTAAATTCTCAATGAACATTCGGCCATTATGACGTTCCCGTTTTCATTCCAGAGATTCCTGCAAGCTCAGAAAAGTCCTTTTATTTTCAAACGATAGAGCTCTCTTATTGATAACGTTCTTAAAACAGATTGTTCTACTCTAGCTTGAAATTTATGCTGGCGGTTTTTTTTTTTTTTGGTGTAGCAACATGCTTTTAAGCATTTAAATTACATCCAATGTATAAGAGTAGAGTAAGTAGGGTAATAAAGGAAATATATATATTTAAATCCATTATTTTGGGAAGCATCAAGAATGCTGTAATGCTAATCATTTCATTCGTTTCATATGTATAGGCTATAGCAACTGTCTTGAAAGTATGTACATTAGAGATGGTGAAACTTTCGGCTGAGAGTTAAAAACAAATTCACCGCATAACATGAATCCATCGTGGTATTAATGTTGATAAACCCAAATTTTTGAGCTGTCACATATGTAGACTATTGTAGGGGAAGACCGCCTATATTGGACCCCCTAAGAACAAGAGGACCGTGTCGCTATATGTGAAGCAAAATAAAAAATAGGGCTTTTGAAGCCAAATTCAATTAGAAACCGCCATAGGTACTTACATTTTCTGTAAACATGACGATTGACAAAGTTGCAAAAGTCCAATTTGGGAATATATGCGATTAAATTGAACCATGCGCTTCCTAAATTGGACCGTAACAGTAAATGATATAATAACTTGCATTTGAACTTGCATCTTATTGGTTAAAAACCTTGTTTTATGGGTGGCAGCTTCTAGAAAGTGTGCTTGAAGAAAACAAAATGTCAAAATGAATTTCCTCAATTAGGGTTAAAATATGCTCAAAATAATCCTAACTACGTTACTAATCCCTTATTTTATAACGTGATAAGTAAAAAGGCTTGCTTAGTTACATATTCTTAAATTGGACCACCGGTCCGATATAGGAAATTTTTTTCGGTCCAATAAAGGAAAACACGCCATTTTTTATTCTTTTATTTATTCCTTGTCAACAAGTTTCTCAATCGTACACGTAAATACATTGCTGCAATCCCCATTAAATAATATTCATAATACTATAAAAGCAATTTTCTCAGTTCACAAATTTTAGTATTATTCTACTAGATACAAGTTCTCAAAATAAGATCGAATACGTTTTCAACACAAATCACATCGTAACTCAAGCTATGCAGATCGAAATGTGACGAAACTTCATCCTCAAAAGTTTCAGACACTAATCTTTGTATTTCCACCTTCAGAGTGTAGCACAGAACTCTACGCTAGATTTTAAGCCCCCGGTCCAATTTAAGCATTGGCCAATATAAGCGATCTTCCCCTACAAATACGTAGCGAAAACGCTTTTGAAATTAAGTTTTTAAGTAGAAGTGTATGAAATACATGAAATACACCTCCAGTTCAGTCATTTCTAGTCGAGGACTGCAGTTTCGTGCTTATTAGCACTCATCAGCACGGCATAGGAAAGTGACTGAGCTGGAGATGGAAAACCTCTTAAGGAAGCCAAGAGTGCCAAACAAACTGGTAGTTAATGTAGAATTAGCACAGACCAGACGAGGGACCGGAGCAATGGTTCGGTTCAACTCAAAGATTGGTGGCAAGGCATGGTATATTCAGTTAGGCTGGTATATTCAGGCATGGCATCGTATATTCAGGTTAAGCATGGTATATTCAGTTAGAAGTGTATACTTGTGCGTCATTTAAGAGTCATAAGCCGCTAAAAGCTTCGATGTGCTTTGCATTTAATGGATTGAAGGGTCAAAAGTGTCAACAATTCACTAGCCATCCTACAGTCCTGACGCACCACACTCAACTTCTTCATACTCCCCTACTTGAAAACTAACATTAAAGGACATCATTTTGAGATATCTGACAAAGTCAAGAGAGATTTCACCAAGACTCTTAAAGACAGAGCGTTTAACCGTGACTCCAACAATACGGGGAATTCGAGATAGAAGTGATATATCGCGACACAGGATGAATCTGTTTAAACCAATTTAATGTATTGTAACAATTGGATCAATAAATGGCTTTTGATCGATTCAGTGACATTATTTTAACTTTGTGTACTACATAATGTAAATGTACTGTTATTTTGAATGATTTTTGAGGTTAAACTATTGTCAGTATGAGAGTACATGGTGCGTTTGATGTTGTGCAACTAATCGGTATAAAGAGAGTTCAGCATTGATTCGGAAAGAAATGGAAGACGAAGCTTATGCTAAATGTTTTAAGAATCTTCTGCTTAATTTGTAGAAATGCGAATTTATTTTTTGCAAAACTCCTTACATATCTGCTGGATTAAAAAAAATAATTGTCATTTTTAAATGTGTCAAGGACTTTTAGGACACCCTGTATTACAAAACTTTTCAAGTTATGAAACAACTCTGTTGATGTAACATTCCAACGAAAAAAGTCCATGTTTCGTAGAGTTTTGTGTCTAAGTTTTTTGAGTTTGACATCGGCTTTTAATCACCAGCTAGCGATGTTTGCAGCAATCCCAACTGATTAGATTTGAAACTGAAACTACCAGGCTGTATAGTATTTGTTAAATTTTTGTTGGGTTTTACTAAATAAATTGAGAAAACAAATTGCCCAGGCAAAAGAGAACATTCCAACCTATTCTATGCAAAAAAAAAAAAAAAAACACATATCCACCTAGTTTAAGCAAAAGAAAAGAAAAAAAAAACACCCACACACACACACATCCAATATTTAAGGGGGTCCGGGACACATTTTGAAAAATTTTTTATTATGTACTTTAGAGTTTTGAAATTTTTTGAACTGATTCATCATTTATTTAATAAGCAAAATCATAACATAAATATGAAAAAAAATTATTTTTATTTAAATTTAATTAGTTTTTTTCAAAAAAATGGGGTTGCTTTAAATTGCTATAACTCAAAATATTGTTGGTCAATTTTCAATTTTTTTTCAAAAAAGTATGCACAAATATCTAAGCTTTAATTTTTATTCGGCGATTTTAAAAATATTGATTCAATAAAAAATTAAAAATATTTCAAGAAAAATTTCGAAAAATTCGAAGATACTTTTTTAAAAAAAAATCATAATTTTTGCAGTAACCGTTTTTTTCAAATTCGCCGAATAAAAATTAAAGTAAATTGCTTGAAAAAGATATGCTCCAAGTTTCATTACTTTATCTCTATCGGTTCCTGACTTATAAGAGCTTGAATGCAAGAAATCGGGAAAAATTGCATCATGGAGAAAAACGCGTTTAAAGTTTCAAAGTTATGTACATATTCGTTAGATGCATGCAACAAAAATAACTATAACTTTCGTTCTATTTAAGGCAGAAACAAGATTCAAACGTCCTCTTAAGCAGAAAAAAACGGAGCAATTTTTCAAATTAAAAAAAAAAATTGCAAAATTTGAGGATTTTTGTGTCCCGGACCCCTTAATGTTAAATAATGAAATAATTTCGCACATTTCTTATCAGAAATGATGTAAAATATTAACACTAGGTACAAACCGAACAATAGTAACAACTCTTTGTTGGCGTCCAACGTTAAATAAATAGTAGTTTTTTTCCCCCCCGAAAGTTTTTAAAGTGGACTTGTTTGCTTTTTGCATGGCACCGCCTCAAGTAACGACAGGTTGCTTTCTTTGCATTGAAACTCTGCTAGTAAAGAAAACACTTTTACAGAATTTATTTAGCCCAGCGGTCGGCAACCTAAATTGACTGAAGATCTACTTTCCAAGTTTAATGCCAGCACGAGATCGACTTTTGTGAGGGGGGCATAATGCATACACTTGAGACTAAAGCGGATGTTTTGCATACAGGGTTAAGTTGAAACTATGATGACTTCAAATTGTAGGTCAACTCTTACAAAATAATACTTTGATACTTATTAAGTAGTTTTTTTAAACGGCAAAAATGGTGTTTTATTAACCATTACCAGAATATTTTCACAAACAAGTATAGTATTTGCTTTAAAATTGATAAAATTGTGAATAAAAAAGTTCCAGTGACTGTAAAAAGTTTAGAAAATTTTCAAATATTTTTACATTTAGACGTTAAACCGGATTTTTTTCCAGAAATTAATGTTTAATAATTCTAGTCAGAGAAAAAGCAGGACTCAAAATGTTGCCGCGATAGACTCATAATGGCCTCGAGATCGACCGGTCGATTGCGATCGACGGGTTGCCTACCGCTGATTTAGCCTATAATTACTGCGGGGCCAAAAAAAAAAAAAAAAATTTCAAATATTTTTTTGCTGATTATAATGTAACATGACTCCCTAAATCCAAATACAAACACCATTTTCCCAAACAGCATCCAATTGTTTTTCGGACACGCCCCTTGTTTCTTTAATTTTTGATGGTTTTATAGCCATTATTTTTATTTCGGGGGGAAGGGAGCTTTAACATACTTCTGAGGGTGCTATAGGGAGCAAAGCTCAAAACCATGAACATTTGCAGAAAGAGAACATAGGGGGTATTTCCCCCCTCCCTCTAAAATATTAAAAAGTCAACGCCTTTTTTTCGGGGGTTTGGTTTGTAATTTTTGTCACCATATTTTTTTCGCATAAAACCAGAGAATAGGACTTCCTCTTATGCGTCCCATGCCCAAAAACAATTTTCACGTTGTAAAAAAATATTTTAGGCATACCTATGTTAATTTTAAATATCTGCAAAGGTAACTTGCAGTGCAGGTAGATTATTTACTGAAGATCTGCGATGCGACGCTGATTATGCAATATGTGATGCCTCCTATATATTTTTTTTCCTTTACGAAGTAAATTGCTTTCGGACATGGGGCGCATGGGAGTGAGTGCTATTCTCTGGTTTTATGCCAAAAAATAAGTGAAAAACTGTAACACGAATTTCTAGTAGAAAAAGATCGTTTTGATAATTTTAAAATTATCTTTGAGGGGGGGGGGATACAACCCTATGAGTCTGCTAACTTGCTTGAAATGTTCATGCGTTTGAACTTTACACCTGTCTAGACCCATCAGAAGATTTTTTATGCTCCATTCCCCTCCATATAAAAATAATGGCTATTAAATTGTCGAAAACTAAAAAAAGGGGAAGGGGTGAGGGGCAAATACAAAAAAAAAAAAAAAAAAGCACTTGATGGGGTTAAAATGGTAGTCATATTTTGACACAACTAAGCAAGAAGCATTTTGAAGTGTTTTTTTTTTCTTTTTGCCGAGCAGTGTTGTTATTATTACGGGCTAATTGAATTCTGTATAAGTAATTTTTTTTGCTAGCCGCGTTTCAATGCAAAAAAAGCATCCTGTAACTACTTGTCTGCACTGATATAACAATGAAGTCCGTAAAAGTGTTTTCTTAACGATCAGAACTTCAATTCAAAGGAAGCAACCAGAAACTACTTGTGTACTTTGATAATGAATTATGTACCTAAAAGTGTTTTCTTTACTAACGTATGCAAAGAAAGCAACTTTTGCCAGTGTTTTTATTGAGTTTTTTTTTTTTTTTTTTGCTACACTAATAATTCGGTTTACGTTGTTTGCTTAAAACCGCAGTGTCAGTTCAAGGAAAGGCTTGTCTTTGTTAAAGTAAAGGGAAGGGCTTAGAAGCTTATTATGCTTATTATAAAAGGTAGATGAGCCAAAGGTACGTTTGTACCATAGATAAGTTTTGATGACTTTATATTTAGCTGAATTCGTTTTGGGACGTTTTTTTAAATAGAAATTTTGGGAACGGATGTTTTGGGAACTAATGTCTGCCATTAAATGTGTATATTTCATAATTTTCGATTTGTCTTTTTGTTCACTTACTCTTTTGAGGGATTGTAGCATTATTTTACAAATTTTATCATTGCCATTTGGTACATACAAGAAGAAGATTGAGCACTATACTCATTGAGCACTTCTCGAAATCAATGCGCAATTTTAGAACAAAAAAAATATTATTATCAGTAAAAAAGGTAAATAAGTGAAAAAAAAATGACCCTTGGCTTTAAAAAAAAAAAAAAAAAATACGCCTATGATATTCCTTTGCATATTGCTTTTATTAAAGTGTTTTAAAATTTTGAAGGATGAAATCGCATTTAAAAATGCTAGTATGATTTCTTCTTAGTACAGAAATAAACCGTAACTTGTTAATAACCGTAGATAATAATCGTAAGTACAGTTCATAAAACACAAACATCTCACACGGAAATATTCCAAGGCATTTAAAAGAGCTGTTATCAACAATGGTTCCGTTGCTCGGTTGTAGTCCGAATGCCGGAGGTCGTTGGTTCGATTCCTACCGGTGCAATTTATTTTTTTTAATTCTTTGTGCTGTAAATCGCTCTTGTGTTTTTCCGGTAGCAAAGGCGCTTATTACGCTGTCCACTTTGAACGTGAAACTGATAAGCTTCTGGATAGATAAATATTAAAATAAAACCAACTGACATGGGTCACTAACAGTCGACCTACTGACATGGGATGTTCATTAATGATCTCTATATTGCTTGGAAAGGTTTTAAAGATTTCGTAGCAGGAAATGCTTTGAACGTGTGTTTGTCATAAAATATGTGTGTATTTTCGATACGCGTTGTGAAAAGGGAGGCAACTGTGAGACGAATGAAAAAGGAGCTTGTGAAAAGGCAGCGATTTTAATTAAGGAATACTGTCAATACCCAGGGTACCAGTTTTTAAAGTAACTGAAATGCGTAGTAAGTACCAGATCCTTTTTGCTGCAAGTTGAATTTTTCACAAGAGAGAGGAACTCTGAAATTTAATTTTATCAAATATCAAAATGAGTTTAATATCACAATCTGATCAATCCACGAACTTTCAAAAATTGAACTTTTTCATGTATTGATGCTGTACTGTCACGCCACAAACGATTTGGAACGAATTTCTTTCAATTAGGTCGAAAAACGCTACCAAAATCTCGTTTTACTTAAAAAAAAAAGCATGTTTTTTACTATAATGTCACAGTAAAAACGTACCGGTCACATCAAGAACATTATTGTAACGAATTGCTTAACCAACTCCCATTTTTGATCGTACATGGAATAAAAGTGAGAAACCGCATGATTTCAATTGGAATTTTAATTAAAAATTAAAAATAAAATAAGGTCAATTTACTACAAAACCAGTTCAAACCAAATTATTTTTACCTTGGCTTATAAAAACGTGGCAATGCTGCTAATGTAAAAAAGAAAATGAAAATAATGTCGTACGCTGAATATTTTCCTAACGAAAAACAGAAAAAATCTCCTGTAAAAGTTAAGTGGGCAGTAAATGAAATGCTTTTAAACCTCTCCAGTAAATTCTTCTCCAGTCATTCTTGAAAAAAAAATGGATTGGATCGGCTTTATTACTAAAATTTCCTTTATATAATCGAGTTATTCGTAAATGCAAAAAGCAACTTTTAAATAGAACCTGAAAAATGTAGAAGAAATATTTTTAAAAATCTTCGAGGTAAAAACTATGCTCGAAGTGCAGTATCAAGTTCGTGTTCAATGAGTGAATGAAAAATTAATATATATAGTCTGTGTGTTCGATATTAAGTGCAATTGTTGCTTAAAGAGCAGAGAGTAACGCCAGTCACACGGAGCATATTACGTATTATAATGAAATAATACGCAGCGCAGAAAGTAACATGATTTCTTAAAATGTATTGAATTTTTTGGAAAGTTTCTTTATAGTGTTATAGATATAAATTACTTTTATTTTAACGATTACACGACATCCAACAAATGAATTGAATTATTAATTCATCCCATAAAAGGTATCATATAATTCATTTAAAAACTCATGGCATTCGGAATAATTTAAGCCTTTTTATGATATCAGAATAGAAGATAAAACATAAACGACTAAAAAAGTTTCTAGAAAGAAATTAAAGAAATATTAACATTTGGTAAAAGAGAAAAATAAATTAAAATGCTAGAGAAAAACTTAATTATTTTTTCTAATGTAAAAATACTTTGCATTTTACTCGTAAACCAATTCTGAAACAGATTTTAGTTTAGATAAATATATGATTTAAACTCACCTTTATAAATATTATACACACATTGAATCCAAAACATTACAAACATCGTACTCACCTCAATGTGTCCTTTTTTTAACATGAGAAATGAGGAACATTTAATTGCAAAAATGCTGTTCGTGCCTAATCATTTCTCTCCACAATCAACAGAAATATTTTTTCAAAAACCAATTACGAATATTCGTCCAGAGATGAATTTAAAAGGCATGCCTCGTTTTGTGATCAAGAATAAGTTCTTTTTTAACACATTATCATTTCATCTCATGAAAAGAAAAAAAAAAGTGATATCTAAGAGTTGCGCTGCTATTGAAAAAAAAAAAAAAAAACCTGATGCTGTGAATCGTTTACGATTCTAAATGTACATAGAAATGTAATTATTGATTGTGATTAAAAAAGAATATGGAAAAAAAAATCTTAAGATTCTTCGAAAATGTAATTAACTCCGTAAAAATAATCAGAAAACAATTTACCGTCTGCAGTAAGTTGACTGGATATTTCATATGGTTCTTGAATTACTTTGTCAAATTGAAAGAAAAATGCATCATTCAGGCAGAAGTTAGAATTGTCTAATAAACAGCTCCATTATAATTCTGTAATGAGTAGTTCAAGACGACTCATCTTTTGCATAATTCGAACGTTTAGTAATCACTCACATACTTAACGATAAACGAACACGAATTACTTTCTTGAATCATCATTCAATGTTTTTGATGATTCAAGAAGAGTGAACTATCAACTTTCTTGAATCTTGTACACGTTGATAGTTCATATTACATGAAATAAATGTATATTGATATATATATAGAGAAAAAGTCACCTGTTCCTTGATGAGATGTTGTAGTATGCACACCAAAATCTGAAAGTTAAAAGAAAAAATGTTGCGTAAAGATACTTAGCTTCTCATTAAAACACTCATTTTTAACATTATTCAGAAGGGTTAAAATTAATTTTTATTCAGTTCTTCTTATGACTTTCAGTTGTAAATTTGTTAATTTTATGATTTAAAGAAAAAGGGGTAGTTCGAGCAATTAGTTAGGACAATTATTTATTGTCTTTTAATAGAAGTTCTTTGAGAATAGAATTAAAATAAAATACAAATAGAGAGAAATTTATAACCAATATTGATTGAAGTATGTACTCCAAATAGGTACAGATTCATACTTCTTGTAGAATAATATTTTACCTGCAGTGCTATGGCACTTTGACTCGAAACAAAAACTTTCACGAAGTTTATTCATTTAGGTTATAATTTGTCTACTTCCTGAGATGACGCACAAGTCATTGCTTTTAATTTATTTATTCATTCTCTTCCTGGGTGTCTTCATTTACTGAAGTTTTTATTGCTATTTGCTTGTATGTTGTAGTAAGTAAACAAATAAACATCTATGCGCAGTTATAGTTGATAAATAATAAGGAAGGAATAGCAAAACCAATGAAAACAGCTGAAATAATACCGAATGAGAGAACTATAATTCAAAAATTATTACTAAAAATAAACAAGATATTGCTTAACAGAACACTCACATATTTAGAAAAGAAATATTATGTGCTTATGTACTATCCCCAAAAAATGTACCATTGACATTTCTTCGAAAACACGTTAATAATAGTGCAATTTAACTGGAGGATTAGAGATTACATCTGAGATAATAGGCAATCACGTATAAATTGCTAAGTTTCTTAAATTTCAATTAGAAGTTTTATCATTAAAAAAAAAAGGTTATTGGTTTTATCAAATAAATAAAGAAGTAAACACGAAAATTTGTCTATAATATCAGGCAAAAATAGCGATACAAGTAAGTACTTTATAGAAATACATACTTCTAGTTGGTAAAAAGGTCAAAATAAAGTGCTGAATTAAGTTTTGAAAGAAGTGAAGCGGAAAAACTTAAAAAAATAAATGGTTAAAATATACAAAATGTTACTTTTATACGGTCTCTAGGTCTCTGGCAGTACTGAAAACTAAGGCATAAATAAATGACGACACATTTATTTCATTGCAATTGTATTTCGGGGAATTATCATAAGGGCAGAAATAAGTGACGGTAATTTAATTTTTTTACAATTATATACAAGAAACAATTTCCATTAAAATATTATTAAAAATTTAAAAAAAAAAAAAACAAGTGTGACCAAAATTGAAGGAGATATTTAAGTTTAAAATTCTAGCAAAAATAAGAGCAGGGACTGTGCAAAACATGAGAATGTAACCCATTGCCTTTTCCGAAGAATGGCATGATGTCGAAAGCAAAAAGAGAAAAAAATCTTTTCCATTGCTATTTGAAAATAATGCACAATTTGTTACGTTATGATACGTAAATACAGTCTACAAAATTTTTAAACAGTTTGAAAAACACTTTACACGCATACATAATTTACGCCCTTGTTAGTCGCTATATTGCTCCTTAAAAGATGTAGATGACCACGAGTGCAAAGTGGAATAAGTCACAAAACGCTGCGTTTCATATCTCGGTGAGTATTGGTAGCATTACAATTACGTTTGTTGTGTTCAAATTGTTTTTTAACGCTCAATATTTCCCTAAATACAACGTAGGGTATCTGGGGAAAATAAAAAAAGTTAGATTTCGTATTTAAAAAAAATTGTTTTTCGCTTCACATTTTTTATATCTTAAAGATGTGTCTCGTTTTGATCATTCTTGCAATTGTAAGTATGCATCTAGAATTAACGGTTAAAAAATAGAGATCATGCAGGTTAAATATGGGAACGCTATAAATATATATGTAGCAGACATAAGAACTGTATCAGTCGCGATAAAATTTAAAAGTGTGGACAAGTTTTTCATGTGTATGTTTTATGCAGTGATGGTATTGCTTCAATAAAATACAGTTGTAGGATTAATCTCAATCTCATTTTGTTAGGATTAATAAAAAAATTAAGCTAAATAGTTTGAAAAATGAAAAAAAGGTGAAAAATACAATATTTAAGAAAACGTGTAACATAGCTATATTCGTACATGCACAAATTCTTCAGTCAATATGAATTCAACATATTTGCAATGGTATTACACATAGTTCAAAGTAAATACATTTTTAAAGAACACTTCAATATTCAGTAGATCTTGCAAGAGCTGCGTGGGGATCTTTACAGAAATCCCGTTTCGAACATATAAATTTCTGAACGACAGTTCTGACTAATTTATAAAAATAGAGTCTAATAATGCTTTCCTGCAAATTTATCTCAGAAGCTTCTAGCAGCAATTTTATACCCATTATTTACAACAAATGTCAATTCAGGATAATTCCATCTCCAATCCAGAACTTTAATTTCAGATTATACTATATAGGATTGCACTAGAAGGGAACAAATTGCGGGAAAATTACTTTATGAATACTCCCAATGTTTTGGTGATGAAAACTTGCAATTATTTAACAAAATTATACATAAATAAGTTGGATTGTACTTAACGATTTCGATGTACGACAAAGGGAAGAATCCGTTGAAAAATAAAATAACCTGCATTTTTCAAAATGATCTAGCGCAGGAGCTGGATGCTTGAAATTTATATACAGGGTGCGGCAAAAAAACTCGGACAAGCAATTTTTCATTCAATTTTATTGAAAAAAATCGAGAAATTAACAAAACACAAAAATAATAATATGAGTAGCATAGTAATCGCATAGTACATTAGTAATCGCAAATTCAATTAGTTACAAATTGGCCGCCTTTTGCAGTGATACAGGGGTGCAACTGTTCATTGCAAATTTCAGCCGTGGGTTGTAAGTCAGCATACCTTTAAACTATCCTAATTCCAGCTAAAGAAATTGCTTTAGAGAGTCTAACTTCATGTGTGGTTTAGTGCTGACCCGAGACTCGAAAATAAACCATACATTGCCATCCAAGGGACTGAGGAGTAGCGAGTAAGGTGTTCACTCTACATACATATCCTGTATGATATCATGTGAGGAAAATGCTCCTCGCACCACTTTTTTCGTTTTGGCCATATAAGCTGGTGCGAAGTCTCGTTTAAGCATCCAGTCTGCGTGGCCGAAGTTCTTTTAGAAGTACAACAGCTTCTAAAATGTCCAGCTGGTACACTATTTTATTTATTTTAACAGCCTGATCCACAAAAAGCAGCGATTGATCTTCGTTTGTGCAAATTCTGCCACAAAAAAAGACTGGTTTCGGATTTTGGCCATGTTCATCACTTGCAACAGTGCTTGGAGTGCCTACAAACCATATCCTGTCGTTCTGGGAGTTATGAGCTGGTTAAACAGTAAAGAAACTGCTCATGGGGGGGGGGGGGGGGGTAAAGAAATATCTCCTAGTGCTGACTGGCGGACCTTCTCAACATTTTTTGGCATCTTTGGAGCCGCAAGAGTTTGTTTTCTTCAATGAAAGGCTGAACTTTTTTGAACGTGTAAAGCTTCTCTCTGAGCTCTGTTTTTGCCCTAAGCCGTGCTAATCAGTCACATATTCTCGTTTCTCAAACGTTTTCTCTCATGGAAACCCGAATAATTCATAAAACTCCCTTTTCGATAACCTTGCGAATAACGGAAGCGTTCACTGTACGTTTTCGTAAGCTTCCTGGAAGTCAATTATCATTTCCAAGCTGCTTAGAACAGAATATTGCATCAAACAATGTTTGCCGATTCACATGAAGCAAACAAACTGTCGGTCTTCTTGATTAAACAACTTTAAAATAGCAGATCTCTTGCTTCACGTTGTAAAAAAGGTAGAAAACAATACAAAAACTAGGAGAACGATTATAAATTATTTTCTAATAAAAGAGAGTGAGAGACAAAAAGAAATAAAACATACTCATTAAAAAGGAACCAGTTTACTTCCATTCGATGATGCAAACTTTGTCTGATTTTTTTTTTTTGCCGCAACTTGTAACAGAATAGTGAATTCATTCGTTTATACTAAAATCTTATGGATATGTTGATTTATTCAAAAGCATATGAGAGGTGTGGAAAGCTGCCTTTTTCAACAAAAACCCTGATGGAAAATCTCCTCTTGGTATTGATAATTTTTCTTGTTATGCAGCTAAACCGGTGTACACAGTTCGACTTATTCATTAAAGATTCTGTTGCCTAATTTACAAGTTTTCATTTGCACACCAATACGAATAATAAAAAAGGAACCTTCTCACCCTTCCCTCTTTTAATGCGTAGCGCTACAAGAAAAAATCCGGAAGTTTCAGATTGAACTAGAATCAACCCTGAATTGCAATGTTGGCTTAAAATAGGTACACATTTTCTGCTTAAAAGCCTTATTCTAAGATAAAACTACATGAAATTATTAATAATTATTATTATTAATTATCTGATTTCATGAAATAGGTTGGTATACTACTTTCGGAAGTTGCATCTTCTATGCGGAACCATTGTAAAGCTATCCTCATACTATGTGGAGGATCTACTGAATTGAACTATTCCTCATGGTTGTATATATATATATATATGTATATATATATATATATATATATATATATATATATATATATATATATATAGTAGAGAGAGAGAGAGAAGTAAATGAGCATAGTTGGAGCTAAAAAGTAAATATTTTTACCTTTCACAAATCTATAAATGGCTCTGAAACCTTTCACTTCTTGGGAGGAATGGTAGCTTCTGAATTCCACAATCATCGATGGACCGTTGGACATAAGTTGCTCTGGTAGCTTGTTCCCACAGAAGTTCTCCAATCTTTCCCTGCGGCCGTTGATAGTGATGAAGACCATAACTGCGTCAAAGGAATCGCAGCTACAATAAGGCATCAGAATTGCTCACATCAGAATTGAAAATTAGTATTGATCGGGACATATCCATTTTAAAATGGAAAAATTGTCCACCTAAGAATATGCGCCATCACAATGGGGAAAAAGCATTACCAACCATCACATTGATAGAATTGTTGTCTGACCTAATTCTAACAAAGCATGCGTTATTTCAGAAATAAAAAGCTATTCGTTTTGAAGTGAGAATAGTTGATGGCAAATGCCGTGAATAGATATTAGTTTAGTCTCAAGAACTAGAATGAAATGCTTGAGAAAAATTCCTTTAAAAGTCAGCATACTGCACTTAAGGGGAGAAGTTTTTCACTTGTAATTAATTCTTGATGCTATAGCCAAAAAATGTCTTGGAGGTAGAGAAACATAAGACTGAACCTAATACAGTTTAAGAATAGCTTCAGTAATTCCACTTCTAACTGGAAATAAAATTATAAAAAGGTCATTCGCAGAAAACGCAGGAATTTGCGTCATCAGAAATTCACTTTAAAAAAGATTATAAATTGATCATGAGACTTTATAAAACTGAAAAAATACATGAAATGCGTAAATTGAGCAAGAATGATTACTCTTATTGTTGTTAAAAACTGTCCACACATAGTGATTAGTCACGTCTGTGGACTTCTCTAGAACGTTATCTTAGTCACGCCTGTCCGATCTTCACGGTTTCCCAAATTTACTGGATGATGATTATTTAAAGAAAAACTTTTAATAACTTCAATAACTAAAAATTTTGAATCAAAATATATTCAAAAAACTAGATTGAAAACAAAAAAAAAAAAAAAAAAATACATTTTGAACTTTAATGTACTCCTGTAAATGCCTGTACAGTCGAGTCCCGACTTACGCGAGGGATGCGTTCCAAGGCTCCTCGCGTAAGTCGAAATTTTGCGTTGTGGAAAACGTATGTATACTATTTTTTTTTAGAAACATACCAAATTCTTTTAGACATTTGTAAACACCCCTCAAACTGCTTTAAAGCATTCCTCAACAATACATTAGTTTCTTACATAAAGATCTGAACTTTTACTGTATTTAAAAAAAATAAAAACTTCTGTTTTATTCAACATAAATACTTGAAGTTGCATAAAATAAATGACCGATGGGAGGAAGGGACATAAAGTAAAACAACACGGTACACACATTATGTATTAATAATAAAATGCTGCACCATAATAGTACTATAGAGTAAATACAGTAATAATTTATGAGTTAAAAGTGAATATGATGATGATTCATGCTCAGTGATCAGATCATTATTTTTATCTAATACATTTTAAAATACGGTTGCTTCGCCTTTTTTTAAATAATGCGTCCATTTATGGCAATGGCAACAGCCCCTCTTCCTGATCTCTTCAAATCACAATACAAGAGCAGCTTCCATTTTCATAACCTTTGCATGTGTTAACGCTTAGAATGAAAAAAATAATAAATGAAAGATGCTGAGTTGTGTTTTGATGCACTTAACAGCGCGATGCGTAGACTAGTTTGATGTGAGAACTTTCGCTGTCAGTGATGCTAAGGGGGTGTAATAAAAATTCACGAAATCAATATTTAGTAGCAGCCAATAACAAAGCCGATACTTCCTTCCGAAAAAAAAAAAAAAAAAAAAACTCGTGTTGTGACGAATTTTCGCGTCAGCTCTAAAAATTCGTTACTCCTGAAAAATTCGCGTTACAGCCATTTCGCGTAAGTTGAATCGCGTTGTAGCGGGAGTCGACTGTATATGGAGTAATAGGTCACAGTTATGTGACCAAAAATAAAATACCGATATATTCATCCAGAGCTAGCACATACATTGTTATAGTTCATGATTTTTGTGTTTAGGAGCCATTTTGCTTGGTGCTAAAATTACGTTGTTTTATCATATGTATTTTTAAGTTTTAAAATTTTTTTTGTCATGTGCAGAAATCAACACATCACTTATGTGGCCCGAATAGAAATGATATAATAATGTCAAACCGTTAAATAAATCAATTTACCTACAGTTTTTACTGTTAAGGGATTTTTTTTTCCATTTTTTAAAGCAAAAGTTAAAATTTATCAGTATGTTAGGTATAGAGCAGTATGTTTTCATCATGTCTGTGAACATCCAGTCTGAGGACATAGTATGTTCACAGACTCAATGCCGTGACCATAGATGTGATGACAAAGATCAAATAAACGATATAATCATTTTGGTTGAGATGTGGGTAGCCTAATCATTTAGTTACTTTGAGTAAAAAGTTGAAGAAATAATTTTACATATTTATTAAAGTTTTCTTTTCATATTCAGAGGCCAAACTTTCTAGCTACTCAGAATTTTGCTCTGAAAGACCAATTTGACTTGCTTCTCCTGTTTGTTAAAAGTGGAGTACTTGCAATTTCAGCTAAAAACTCTGGCATGCTGTTGAAAAATGAAGCAGCTAGATTTACGTAATGTGGATTTACCAACTCAGCTACTTCAAGATATAACATATGCTATACAAATTGATGCAAAATTTCTAGAAAAAACTTGTTTCAACCGTGCAAGTAATGTGATTGAGATGAATAAAATTACAGATTAAGATATAGTAAGGTATGAGCAAAAATAAGCAAATATGAGGGTTATTTTTTTTCAAGGTCCGATCGATCGCAAAATGAAGACCACAAAGACAATGAAAACTGTTTTATGTGGAATATTTACATACACCTTCCAACTACTTTTGGACGTAGTCGCCGCTCCAATTACGACGTTAAGACAATTGTCGTAGCGTGGTACCAATTTTTCGATAACCTCGTCATAGAAGGCAGCCGCCTTTGCTTTCCTCCAATTCTGTACGCTGGTCTGTAGTTCGGCGTCGGAAACAAGCGTCTGTCCTTCTAGCCAGCGTTTCATGTGACTAAAGAGATGGTAATCGGGAAGCGCCAAGTCTGGGATGCATGGAGGAAGGTCAAACACTGTCCACCAAAACTGCTGCAGGAGAGTTTTGGTTAAAGCAGCAGTGTGTGGGCGCGCATTATCGTGCAGAAGGCCAATGCCTGATGACAACGTTCGTCCTAATTGCTCGTCGTAGAAGATTGAGAGTCACGTTGCACGAGGCTGCAGTGATGGTCTTGCCCCGTTCCATGAATTCCACCAAGAGCATACCTTTACAGTCCCAGAACACAGTTGCCATACACTTTCTGGTGGATAGGGCTTGTTCATGAACGTGCATCATGAACGTCTGCATGGCCTGCTTCAATGTTTCTGCAACATTGCATCCTTCAGCATTCAGAAATCGAATTACTGCACGCACTTAACACTTAGCGGGAGTCACAATTGCTCGATGCATGGTTCCTCGTTCACTGCGTGCTCCGCAATAACCACAGCGCCTTAATACACTGCACAATCTTACTTGAGAGACTGCGCAACAAATCTACGCACATCGTCATTGACTTGACTTTCTGGTTTTCACTCCGCGATCGATCAAGCCTTAAAAAAAAAAAAAAAAAAAAAAAAAAAAAAACCCTTAAAATGGAGCATGAAACATAAATTGGATTTAAATTGATACAAGTAACTAAGGAAATTACTTGTTCTGAACGTGAGTTAGATTTAAAATTTATCAAACCACATGCACAGTATATCGTCGACTCAGAGCAACAGTAAGACATCTAATCCCAGGAATAACAATAAGATATTCTATTGTTGCTCTGAGGTGACGATATACAACATGTAGTCGGTTTTAAATTTTATTGCTATGTGACACAGTGTCACGTTTTGTGCATAATTTATTTTGTTTAAATTACTTACTTTGTGTTTATGTTGTAAACCACTATAACAATAAGACTCTTTAAGCTAAGATCTCTTTTTAAAATATGTAAAAATTTCATTTAGGAATTTAAATTCCTATCCATTCACAAAATTCCTACTTTTCTGAGAACGACACAAAAGTACAGTGAAATAGCTAGACACAAAAAGCGTCATTATTTTCATCATGTATGTAAATGCATAATGCAGACTATTTTAATTTTAGTCCTGTATGTGTTAAATATTAGCTTATTACCTCCAATAATTGTTATACATAAAATAACATTTTACTGTTGAAAACAGAAATTATTGTAGTTGCTGTATGACATTTCACTGTTTATGTGGTTAGAAAACACTTTCATACGTAATAGCTTTTTATTTCATATGATTAAATATTCAAATGAGTTTTCAATGCATTTATTTTGAAACACGATAATACTTACCTTTCCGGGATTTTAATAAATCCGTTTTGATCTTGAGTTAAGATAAGTAAATTAAGAGTTACCTTTAGTCCATATCTCTTAATGTAGCAAATCTTTAGCTATATTGAAAACTAAAAAGACGGCAAATTCAGTTTATTTTATACAGAATTATCGTCAAAGCTGAACGCACTCTGAATGTGGAGAGTTGCATCAAAAATGGTACAAATCACATCCAAGTCCGAAAGTTTATTAAAATCGATTTCAATAACTAACACCAATTACGTTTTTTAATTCATTTTTTATTTAATTGTGTGTAATCAAGTATCAGTTGAGCACAAGCAATTTATGAAGGGTTCAATTTTTTCCCTCTTCAAACAAGAAAGAGAATATACGTATACAATCTTCAAATTTTTAAGAGTTGAATGTCATTTAAGATCGTGCTGAAATGAAACAGCAATATAAAATATCAGTTCACTTATATCGTTTGCAAAAAAAAAAAAAAAAAAGGAAAATTATTTTAAGAACAATTGTTTTTTTATTAATGCCCCAACACTCTCTATGTTTCATCTTATCCACTTTGTAGCAGCTACATCAATAACAAAATAAACAATAACATTAAATCTGACAACACTTTTGAACTAAAGAGGAATTTCCACGCCAAGGCCAAATAACTTTCCCACTCGCCACCCTTTCCCCCTCCTGGTTATCATAGTTACGGCACTATGAACATTTCACCCACGTTGCTTCTGCAAATGTTATGTGCAGCAAAAGCAACGTGGGGGAAAAAGTTCATAGTGCGGTAACCATGAAAACTAGAAGGAGAAAAGGGAGGAGAGTAGGACAGTTATGTGGCATTGACGCGCCAATTCTCCTTACAAACACCAGGGATTCTCAAACTTTTAGACATTGCGACCTCCTCCTTTTTAGACTAAGTATTTTGGCAACCCCCCAACTCTCTCTAAACCTTAAAACAATAACTTAAAACTGCACAAATGGTAAAATTTTATCCTTAGAAACACAAGTAACTGGTAAATTAACTTGAATTTTTGTCTCTTGAATTATTTTATAATAAAAGACAGTAGTAAACATCACTGATTTTATAATCTTGCAGTAGTTTTATGACTCTTTCAAGTTCTATCATTGTAATAGCTTTACGTGCACTCTTTTTTTAAAATAAAAACACAGCAATAAATTAATTTTTTAAAAATAGTTTCTTCTAAATCTCGCGACCCCCCCCCCCCCCGACACATACCGCGATCCCCCTTGGGAGTCGCGACCCACCGTTTGAGAAACCTTGACATAGACGATAGTGTAACTTCAAAGCGTCAATACCCATTTCGAAATCTACAGTTAGCAAGGAAGGCGATACTTGTTCTTTTTTTCTCGTGCTTAACCTATCCTACAGACTGTCCACTCTTTTACATTTATTTAATTGTTAGAAAAAGAGTTTTATCTTGAAATCGCTAAAGTAACTTTTCTTTTTGATTGCAACGAATTAAAAATATATATATACGAGTATATACATTATTCATTCTGTCCATATGTGACAAAGTATTAGAATGGAGCCTCGTGGACTGTATAATCTGCTCTAAACATTAGATGTGGGAAGTATTAAGCACACAATGGGCTGAAATTGTTATCGAGTTTAACGTTAGACGTGAAAAGAAAAGTTTCTAATAAGGAAAAAAAGCGCATGAAAACTGAGGCGGTTTTGAACGGAGAAGGAAAATGGAGAACTATCTTTAAGAAAGCTAGATATATTTATTGCTATTATTTTTTCAACTGATCCATGCGGTTGCAATGATACGGATTATAAATTAATTTGTCACGCAGGTTTTTTTTTTTTTTTTTTGGAAGCAATGTTTCGCAACTGTTTCCGAAATAGATTGAAATATGTAAGGTCAACTATAGAAGAATGGGTAACTTGATAAATATCTTGATTTTTTTTTAAATAAAATTAAACGCTAATGTATTTTTTGAATGAAAGCAGCGTTTCATTTCCAAATCAGAAAAATAAATAGGGATCTTAATCTAAGTTAAAATCTATTATAAATACTAGGGACCAGAAGATGAGAATACGTGAAGTCATAAGCGTTTTTCATACAGTCCGAAAATTGGCCAATTTAATTTTTATGCATATACATAACACCGAGACCTCGACGTGGTGGAGATGTAACACTATAAGAAAATATTTTAAAAGATAAAGGAAAATTAAAATCATGGGACATTAGGGTATGACAACTTTGGAAAAAAAAAAAAAAAAAAACGCTTTAAGAATTTCCCTAAATGTGAAAAAACGCTTCGTTCAAAAAATTCTTTGAAGAGAGAAGGCACATTTTGTTTTAAATTTTGCTAAAATATAAGGAAAATGTTTCTTTTGCCTTTGGAAGGCATTCCTGAAAACATGAGTTTTTGTGTTTCAAGTTAAAGTGAGCTTTAAGTCATTTTTATTTAATCCCATTTTTGCTGTAAAAAAAATAGAATTTTTTATCTGACATCATTTAAAAGAAACTAAATAGTTAATCACTTTGTATTTTCAATCCATAAAACAGCATTTATTCACTACGTTTAAAAACAATTAAAAATAGCTTTGCTTTGAAATGATCGTTCAGAGTGAAAGTATGAATTAGCTTTTTTTTTGCTGATGTTTTATAACGGTTTTTAACATCGGTTTATGTTTTTTAAAGTTAAAATGCTGTATTTAGATTTAACACTCAAATTATAATATATGTTCTGCGTACGCAACAAGCTATGAATTGCACTTAATCTCTTTTAAAACTGAAACTAATGTTCATTTTTATTTTATAGTACCAGTCAAAGGTCTATTTTAGCAAGTTGAATTTATTTACAACTTTCTTATACCTCTTTTAAATTTATAAGGAATAGAAACATCTCATTAAAAAAACCTCAGTATAGTAAATGTACCGTAAAAGCATCGATATAGATTTTTTTACTTAGCACATAATAAAAAAGAAAAGTAAGCATTCCTCTTACTATTTATTTCCGAACTTATCAGAGAGAAATAAAAAACGCGGGGCATTTTTAAATTTTCCAGGTTTTCAGTTTTTCAACAAAGATATTTTTGTACCAGTCTTATTACTAGAAAATAAGTAATTATGAAACCTAAAAATAATAACTGTAATCAATATTTTTTAAAAATTTAAAGTGAAAGGAAAGGATTATACCCAAAAATTTCAAGCAACGCATTGTAATTTATAAAACAAGCATCTTATAAAATATTTTGTACTTTTTCGCTTAATAGAGACACTACACCCGTACCTACCACTGCACGTAGCTTAACCTTTTGGATAATGCCTCGAAGACAGCTCTTTTTTAGATCCAGACCAGGAGCCGAACAAATTCTGATCCAGCACCCACAGAGGTATAGTTTTAGAATGAGAACTTGATTTTTTCACCCACGACTGTTTTTTTTTTTAAATTTTTTTACGAACGACAGTCACCATTATCAAACACGAAGGATCTTCAACTGGTGGCATCAACCGTGACCCTGCAGTTTCGAGTTCAAGGCCTGATCGATCAGGACACTAAAGCCAGCTAAATAGACACTGCCTTAAACAAACTTTTGACTTAAAGAGATTAAGGATAGAGTTTTAAAATATTTCCTCTTTCCTATACCACCAAAGGAACGATGGGTACCGTAAATAATTTTCAGGAAAATTGTTTAGACCCTCTAGCTCAGAAGTGGAAGCAGCAAAGTGACTGTCACCTATTTTTTTGTTTGTTCTATTAAAAATTTTGCATAGACTCGAAGGCATGCTTATTAATTTCTTCCTGTAGGATGCCAAGTTGGGATTGAAAACCATCATGGTTGTCATTTCATCCTTGTCCCATATACTGGCATTAATCGATTAATTGGTGATCGCCAAACAAATGATTTCAGATGTTAAGCAAAACAATCGGTGACGATATGGCTCTAACTTTAAATCCTAAAAAATTAAAAAAGAAACAGGATGTGTTTTCATGTAAAAGTTGATGTCTTAGTGTTAAAAAAAAGGTTTCATTGTAACCCCGAAACACGTGTCAGCAATTGAATTGTTACCTGTGGATTTCGAAAGCTGTTTTACTGTTTTTTATTTCCGTAGCGTGCAAGTTTTTTTATGGGAGGGGGGGGGGGGTGATAATTAAAAGCCGATTATTTTTATATTTTCTAGAATTACATTAAATTCATTGTTATTTATAATCTAATTTGCGTTTTCTTAACATTTTAATTTTGTCGTAATCAACCAACAATGTTGTTGCTAAACCAAGGGCGAATTCAACTTCTGGTTTTGGAGGAGTTCATTTCCGAAAGGGGGAAGGGTGGTCATAGGTGTCCTTCTTGGTATAAAAAGTGGTCTGGGGTAATTTTTTGAAATATAAGTCGCAAAAGCGCAGCTTTAGCAGTGGCGGATCCACCGGGGGGGGGGGGGGGCGATTGGGGCGATCGCCCCCACCAAAAGGTTTGTAAATTCGAAAAATTTTCGGGAGAAGATCACCAAACTCTCCGCCCCCCCCAACACATTACGAAAAATCGCCTACAATGGTATTTTTACGACTTTAATTCAAAAAAAAAAAAAAAATTCAGGGGAGAGTCCCTGAACCCTCTCTAACCAATGCCATCGAAGACCGTCAAAAATTTTGGAATTTTTGAAGCTTCAATGTCGAAAAATTCACCGAGGAAGATTTCTTTGAATCCCATACGATTTTAAGACTTCAGTTCCAAAAAACTTTCGCAGGAAAGCAACAAAACTTCACCTCTTCCTAACATAACTAAAAAACTTTTAAACTACGATTTTGGAAATTGAATGTCAACATACTTCCGGGAAGTGGCTCATCCAAAAATTTATTCTGGGAGGGCTTTTCGAAATCGAAAAATATTTTTTGCTTTTTTTCTCCTTTATTTAATAATGCGAAAATATTTTTCAATTTATTTTATTTGCTCTAAAAGAAATTACTCGCATATTGATATCACAATTACTATGAAACGAAGAAAAGGGGAGATGCGTGAACATGCACAGTACAGTTTTAATTACCTTTATTTCAACCTTATATTCATTTTTCGTGAGGTTATTCAAAAAATCATCTTTTTATAGATCAACGTCTTTATGAATGTCAAATGCTAGCTAATAACTGTTCCGATCTTTCATTGAGAATTTGGATTGAGCCGAAGGAAATAAAGTATGGTAGACTTCCTCTCTCGACGAAAAAAGTTTCTCTAAAAAACGATTTCTGCAGCGCCGGAAGTGCTGATGAGCATGATCCCCTTTTGTGCTATATTAAGACCATCTTAGCCCTCTTATAAAAGTAGGGGCGCTCATAACGAAAAATTACTCGTATATTTAAGAATTGGAAAGTGATTTGTGACTGTTTCCCGATCAATAAGCAGTAAAATATTTTGTTAAAATCTACCTTGCTTAGAAAAGTTTAAATACTGTTTTCCCTTCGTAATATTGTTTTGTAGTGGGGGCGGGGGCGGGGGGGGGGGGGGTAGAAATGAATGTTTTGTGGTTCTGGGAGGGGATTAACCCCAAACCCTTCCCATAGCTGCACCACTGTTTCCGAGAGAGTTTTGAACCTCATGGCTTGTCTTTAAAGAAGGCATTCAATTACGTTTTTAGGACTTTAGTTTCGAAAAAATCCGGGGGAGAGTCCCGAGCCCGAGTTCTTCCCCTAATATCAATGAAAATCCACCAACATTGCGTTTTTTGAAGCTTCAATATCGAAAAGTTGAGGGATAGCTCCTGACTCCCATCCCTTCCCTTAACGATACAAAAGATGGCCAGCCAACGCGTTTTCAAGGCTCCTATTTCGAATATTTCTGATGAAAAATTCCGAACGAACCGAGAAAATATCTTTCCCTAACGTCATAAAAGATAGCTTATAACTGCGTTTTCAGGAGTTCAATTTCGAAAAATTTCCGGAGAGGGACCTCGATGTTCCTCTTTCCTTATCTTTCATCATCATTCAAATATCATCTAAAATTGCGTTTTTGGAACTTCTAAATCGAAACATTTCTGGGGAAAAGTTATGAACCCCATGTCTCCTGCTACGTCATCAAAGGTGGTAGGTGGCCTATACAATTGCGCTTTTAAGACTTCAATTTCGAAATTTTTTCCGGGGGAAAGCCCCCGAACCCCCTGGTTTTTATCATGACTAAAGATATCTAAAATTGCGTTTTCGAAACTCTAGTATCAAAATGCGATTGAGGAAATTTCTTCAAACTCTTTGAATCATATACATTTGGAAAAAAAAAAAAAAAAAACACGTCATGTTTCAGTTCTTAAACTTTTCTTAAATATTTTTCCATTAGTACCCCCCCCCCCATAATGCATTACTCATTCGCCCCTCCCAACAGGGTCGTCTGGATCCGCCACTGAGCTTTAGGCTATTTTTGGTTCCTAAAAGAGAGAAGGAGGTGTGACCCTCATGACCTCCATCTAGATCTGCGCTTGTGGTAAACACAGTACGGGGAATCATATATTTATTTCATCTGGAAAGTAAATGTCAACCCGATCAATTTAAAACTTCCGTGTTTTACTCAAAATCAACAAAGCAAAATCTATTATAAAAATTAAAATTTAAAGTTCTATTCATTTATTTGCTGTAATTATTTTTTGAAACGCATTTTAAGATGTATGTTTTCTATAAATGCATGTTAATCTTTGGTGTACGGAGTCTATAGTGAATATCTGCTTAGTTCTTTTCATTTGCTTTCCTCTGAAAGTAAAAAATAAACCAAACTAAATAAATGAATAAATAAATAAATTTAAAAAATATATAGAAAATAAATAAAAAAAAATAACTTAAATGAATAATTTTTTTTTTGACAAAGTGTAACAATAACTATTTATTTTCCTCGTTTTTCAAAGCAATTACAGGAAAAATCGGATTTAGTTCCAATTAAATAAATAAAAAGCTGTCTTATCCTTTCTTAGCAAGTACTTCTTTCACACCGTTACACCATGATTACATTAGCGCAGCATTCAAATTAGATATTTTAGAATACTGTGGTAGTGAAAAATAACTTAAATAAATAAATATATTTTTTTTTGACAAAGTGTAACAATAACTACTTATTTTCGTCGTTTTTCAAAGCAATTACAGGAAAAATTGGATTCAGTTCCAAATAAATAATAAAAAGCTGTCTTATCCTTTCTTAGCAAGTACTCGTTCACACCGTTACACAATGATTACATTAGCGCTGCATTCAAATGAGATATTTTGGAATACTGTGTTAGTGAAAAATAGCAGGAAACAGGTGCACATGTGTCATCCTCTTAAACTCTCAAACTTTAAGCACATGCACTGCAAACAGAGAGAAAATGTTACTCTCCACTAACTCTCGAAAAAAAAAAAAAAAAAAAAAAAAAAACTATTGAACCTGGACAGTTCACTAATATTAGTACTAATTATTCAAATGAGCACGAAGTAAATAAATATTGTCCTATTCAGAAATAATTTTACAATGACTGACTGTTAATTAAAAGCTTTCTAATTACAACAAAAGACCAGTGAAAGAACTAAGCGAGAAACTCCGGATTTGTGAATTTTCTGATTGCATAGGAAATTAAAGCTCGTTTTTTGCTTCCAGAAATTAAAACCACATAAATACTGATACATTCTAATTTAGTTTCATAGTATCTGATCGTTGATTAAAGACAACCTAGTTACAGCTAGAGACGGAATGCTTGAAACTAGAGAGAAACTACGGATTCCTTAATTTTCAGCAGAGTTGATAAAATGGAAATTAGAGCTTTTTTTTTTTGCAAAAAATAAATAAATTTATTAATAATAATAATGAATGAACTAAAAGCAACAACAAATTGAGAAGAAAATTTTATGACTATTAATTTTAAAAAAAGTAACAATTAACGAAAATAGAAACGCGAAAATGAAACATTACGAAACTTGTGATTGCAAAAACGAAAACCATTGTACAAGAATTCTAAAAATCGCATATTTGTTACATTTCATTCATTTTATTTTCATTCATTTTTTCCTTCTCTTTAAAATATTTTCAAAAACGCAGTAAAATATATAGGAGTTTCTTCTCTGCACGTTTTTTGTGGTTATGTGTTGTATAAAAATACAGGCTGTACACCGAGCTCGCTTTTTTTAGAAGTATTGTTTCTTCATGCGCGCAATTTACAAATAATTACATTACGTTTATGCATAAAAAATATTTTTATTATTTATGTCTATTATTATCTACTAATGTCTTTTAATCAGTCAAACGATTTTTAACAAGTAGAAAAAGAAGAAGAATATTAACAAAATTTACTTTAAACAAAACTACGTTTTTTTTCTTTATTGAATAAAAACTGTCTGCTTCTTATAGCTTTTCATGCAGTAAATGTTTTCGATATCAACAACTTCATCTGAAAACATTCTTTTAAAGAACTTACTGGTCAGCAATAAAAAAAATGCGCTGGGTATTTTTAGTCTCGTGTCCGATTGTTAGTTCGAAGCTTTTTATTTTCAAACAAATTGATGATGTCTTTGATTATACTTGTTACAAGAGCAAGAATTTGTTTTCTTTATATAACATTTAGTATAGTGAAAGTATTAATCGAATTCTTTTGTATATCTCTATTGTTCAGATAAAATTCTATTAACTATTTCTAATAATATATTGAGCAAAAAAAAGAAAAAAAAAAGACAAAGAAAACGAAAATCTGCATATTAAAGATTATAAAGGACTTTTCCGCAGTAAAGATAAAAACAAAATTTCAATCATAACTATAAATAATCTCATAAATCATCTTTTAATGAATTGGGCTGTGAAGTAGGAATATAAAAATAAATCGAAGCTTAAAGCTTTCAACAAACTTACTTTTTTTGTTAGAAAAAGACAGGAAAGATGGGATTAGAAAAGCTTTACTTCTTCTTAAAATAAATCATTTTTCATATCACTTATTTCAATATTTTTGAAAGACTGAAAAAAAAAGCACCCACTTTCTCTCCAACAGTTGAGAAATAAGTTCTCCCAATCGTTTTGAAGGGTAAATAGGTGAAAAGAAAGGGGGGGGGGGGTAACTAATAAAATTGTAAAAGATAAACATCTTACTTCCTGTTTTGTTCATGTGGCAAGTGTAGGTCAAAATCTGTAAACGCGATTTGTACCCGCTCTCCAACTTGTCCCACGAAAGTGTACACGCAGTGAAGAGACTTGGGATATGGCTCTGGATAGTTTAAGCTTGTAAAAGTTCCATTTTTAGTTGCTGTACTGGATATTTCCATTCCACACTGGATGGGTTCTGAAAGAAAAGCAGGGGAAAATCAGTTTGGTTTAACTGTTGAATCACACATACGGCTAAGACATGCATCGTTTTAACTTTGACCTGTACATTGCTAAAATGACAACAAGAAGACTTATGTGCGGCCATTTTTACATTGGAGAAACGGTTACAGTTAGCCAGGAAAGCAAGATTAAGGGATGATAAAAATTTGTGTTTGAAATTAAATATTTATTCTAATCCTCCATCTACAATCCTGAACACAATCTTCCCTTTTGCTCACATGTAAGTCGTTGTTTTTTCTATATGGGTTGCAAAAAAGACTTCCAAACCAATACAAAAAATACCATAAGATCCTCAAGACATTAAAACACGGTTAATGTAAGTAACATTTCCCGAAAAAAAATCTAAAGTATAAAAAGAAAACTACTAAAAGTAGCATATAGCACAATGCGATGAAAAGTTTAAACCTTCTCGTGGCAAGTGTTTAGCAAGAAACATTCAACCTTTTCAATGAAGGCAGCCCAACAACTGAGTTTTTGACTTTATCCTCAATTTTGCACACCAGTGTATATTTGGGACTGTCTGCCTGATGTCGCCCTTCTTGAACACTTTTGACCGCACTCCTCTTCTGTAACAATAGCCGCGTTCACAACTTACTTTTTGATCCGGTAAATCCCCGCTCCGGCTCCGCAAAAAACCCGATTGAAAAATTCCCCGTTTCCATGTAAAAAGAGGTTCTCCCATTATACCAGAGAAAGCGGTTTTTACCCAGCATCCTTAGCGGCTAGTAGACGAACTTGTTTCGCGTAACGCATTCCGGGTAAAAACACCGCTTCCACTCCAGAAGCAAGCAGGAGTAGAAAGATTCCACATAAAACCCGCTAATAACCGGAATGCGGTGAAAAGCAGGTTTTTTCCAGGGTCGAAAGTGTTCATGGAAACGGCCCTAATACGTCACACTTCACTTTATCCCTCCCATACCCCTTGTAACATGTCACGCTATTTCTCATGAACATATTTTTATTAAAAAAAAGTAATGTCGCACCTTTTGTTACCCCCTCCCTCCCCCCACCCAGTCACAAACTCACATTTTAACGAACCCCTTCGCATCTCAAAGCGTGAAGGAGTCCCTTCAAAGGAGGATAATATGAAATACCATTTACATTTCTATAAATAACTGGTGTTCGGAACAAAGTTCCTACATCACCTCTAGCGCATGCTATAACTAACTGTAATGAACTGTCAGTTGCAAAACAAAAACTATTTATTTTTGTTGTTATGAAAAAAATATTTAATAAAAACGGCAAATTGAGGGTAATATGGAATCTGGTTTTTGAACCATAAAAAAACTTCAAGATTTAGGTTTCATTTGTTGCCATGGAGCTTCTAGTTTTTTCTAGGGACACGGCAGCCTTCTCCAGGTCGAGCAAAAGCACAGTCGTACTGTCCTTTTCTCGAAGCAACTCAAGGCACTATTGATTCTCCTGTAACTCCGTTGTGGATAAAGCTAGAAGCCTGAGATTTATTGACTAAGAGAACAAGCGATTTCGAGCTACATTGAGAAATTTCGTTTCATTTACACTAATAGTTTTCGAATTATTGCCAGTCGAAGCTTCTTAATATTATCACTGACAGGATCATCAAAAACCTAAGGCACTTCTAGCAGCCAACCGGTGTTCCAGTAGACTGGCACCGGTCCGTAGAAAAATTTGACCGGTCCACAGAGTGTTAGCTCGTCCACGTTAAAGAAAATTCTTTAGAACACCATTACTAACAGTAATATTTTATGATCCATCTTTTACGTGACTTTTGTGGTTAATTTTCATAGTTTTCTTTGATTTTTAAGCAATGTTTATTCCTTATGCTTAATTATTACAATAAATACTTATGTTCTTAACAATTAAATATTTCATGTAATAGTTCTTTAACACCAAGTTTTATTTATAAATTTGTTAATTTATAATTATTATTTTTTTGCAAGGAAGGGAAAAATATACTCAGCCAATTGGAAAATGATTTTACAAGTGTTTAAAATGGTCATCGAAGCGATTTGTTTTTGCAAAAAGAAAAAAAAAAGGAGAAAAAACTTCACTGGTATCTTTTTATATAGTCACAGCATGTGCATGAAAAAAATCCCCATTCTAGATTTCTCAGCCAAAAACTTATATTTTGGTGAAAACATTACGTTTCGTCATTAAAATATTTAGTAAAGGAATCGTTTTTGAGATAAAACCCCAAACTCAAGAATTTCAATCAAAATCTCAAGGACCCAAGATTTCCATTAACACGTCAAGATCTTGGGGGGTAAATCCATGCTTTGGTTGTCCTGTTTACTTCAATAATTGAGATTGTTTTCTCCTAATAGTAGCACGTATTACACAAAATCGAGATGTGTCGATTTGAAATGCCTCTTTGGTTCTACCTCAATTTCCCTAATCTTGTACAGTATGTTTCTTAATGAAATGTTGTCACATTCTAAGCTAGACACATCCACTCAACCTATTTTTATTAAAAATAATTACATAGGAGGAAACCTATATATATGTTTTTAGCTTGTTATTACTTCTTAGTGAATGCAAAATAGTAATCACTAAGGGTATAAACGTTTTAAAAAATAGCTCGATGGAATGCGAACCTTAATAAACAGAAAAGCAAACTAAATTTTGCATTGCAACTTCAAAGCAAGTTTAAAAATCAACACTTTTTCCACATTTTTCATCAATTTATCCATAATTCAATTATTTTGCGAGGTATAGTTTCCCCAAAGAGGGACATAAGTGTTGTAGTTAATCAGACGATAGCAAAAAAAAAAAAAAAAAAAAATCTGTTGAGAGTAAGTACACAATCTTTATACATTATATTTGTAGACTCATGACACATTTTTTGACAAACGTAAGTTTAAAAATCTTGCATAGTAATAAAGCATGGCTTTCAACTGAAGAAAGTCGCAAAACTGAATGAATAGAAAATGAAGTTTTTGATTATTTTCTTGAAGTTTATATTTACACAAAAGTATTTACCGAGCCCAAACGTGTTTACTCTATGGAAACAAGTAATGAGTATCGGTACGTAATAAAGCAACTAAAAATAATGAACAGATTCGTCTCAAATTATGCGTTGAAATTATAACCTATCGCATTTTTTTTTGTATTTATAACTACAGGAAAAGAAAAATAAGTTTCACGAAAAACTGCATTGTGAACTGTTGGAGAATGCTTATAATTGTTTTACTCACAATAGGGTTGATATAACTTTCAGGTGTAAATTATGAATTCATAATAAACCTATGCTCGGACGATTCATTCCGAATTTTGAACCAATCATTTCGTTAGTGGAAACTAATAACATTTTAATCATTTTAGCACAGAATAGCGTTTTGATCGAAAATAAATTTCTGTTCTATTTTAAACGATGTAAAGAAATACTACTTCAAAATAATTTTTAATCAGTAGTTTCCCTCATCGCAACCATATAAATTAAACATTCATTTTATAACATTTTGAATAAATAAAGAACACTATTCAAAAAGACATCTCTTTCAATTTTCACCATATTTTACTTTTGTTAAAAATAAATTTCCATAAAAAAAATAAGTTCATAAATTGATATCTTTCACGAAAAGGCAGTGACAATGGCTTTAAAGGTTTATATTACTTCAAAAATTTCAAAATTTGAATTAAAATTCTAGTATAATGTTTTCTTAGTATCTGTCAAGTTTTCTGAAAGTTTGGTACAGTTTGACGGGAAACCTGACGGAAAAAAAGCTTATATTTTCGTGAATACAAGAGATATCTAGAAGTAATAAATTTATAGAATATTTGTACAAATTAAGTAAACTAATACGTGAAACTTACAACTTATTTCCCAGGCATCTTCTTGTGACGCAGGATGTGACAATTTTTTATCCTTAATTGTTTTGGACATCTAATCTAAATCAATGCGTGATTGAATTTCCACTGGATAATGTGAACTGAAGCATACTATTTATATGATAGAAGTTATAGAATAATTAATCAGGTATTTTACAAGAAATTAGCGAATGTTTGAAAATGTCGCGATATATATCTTTATATAATGTGCATAGCATCGATAGATTTAAATAGTATTTTTCAAACATTTCTTTAGAAAATAGTAAAATATATTTATAAAACCCACTGAAGGAAAAAACAAAACAAAACAAAATAAATAAATAAATAAATAAATAAATAAACAAATAAGTAAACAAATTTGTATGTTTTTCTTTCGTGGTTTTCTTGCGACCTCCCACACCAGCACATGTAGAGAAGTGAATTAACGAAAATTTAAAAAATAAATAAATGAATGAGTAAAATAGATATATAGATAGATAGATAGATAAAATCATAAAAGTAAAAATGACACATTAAATTACCCAAAGTTGTATTGGGTGACGTCAATTTTAGTAAACTTTGAATTTTCGCTTTTATTTTGTGGAATTAAAAAATGAAATATTTGTGAGTGATTATTTATCATACTTATGGTTGTCATCTGAAAAAAAAAAACTTTATTTCCAGATATAGATATGAAATTTTAATAAATACCTAGAGAGCGTTATTTCAAACATAGACATACGTAAAATTTAAGTGCATACAGAAAAGAGTGAAAGCGAAATGTTTCTCTTGAATTGATTTCTTTTGCTCATAATAATCATTTTCGCTTCCTTTCTCTCGCTACACCCGAAAAAAACTTTATTCAACGCAAGAGTTTTTTCTTTTTTTTTTTTTTTTAAACAATGCGTATATCATTTGAATGTCACTTTCAATATTTCTTGAACTTTGTAGGAATGGAAGTACTGAATGACATGAATTATTCAAAAAGAATGAGCATCTTTAAAAGAAAAAAAAATGAGAGGGGGGGGGGGAATGGTAAAAACGGAGCTCTAAACTTTTCCAAACTTTGGCGTTTGAACGGTAATGAGGCGTTTCTACTGCCAGTTCGAGGTCTCTCGACCAGTCATGCGCAGAAATGCACCTGTTGTTATGTTAAAAAGATAGGAGAATTATTCCATAGCTTATTGTTAGACATTCCTTTTGCATTTGCATAAGCAAAATGGAATTTTCAATTGTATCTTTGTGGAAGGGCAGTGTAGTCTGGGCGATGAGAAGCTCTTTTTAAAGCTCTAGATGCTAAAAGCTTTGAGAGGGGATCTTTCTATTCTACTTTGGAAGCGAAAATTGTTTTTTAAAAGTGATAATGTATGTAATTATGAAAAACACGTCAACCGTTTTATGACTTTTATTACTATAAGAAAGCTAGATGAGTCCGTATAAAAAGTTTAACCTTTTTCCTGAAAAAAAAGAAGGTAACTACTGTATTTCAGCAGCTTGTGCATACTTTAACCCGTGACTTTGCCAACATAATAAAGGCTTTGATAAATATGCTACTCAGATTTTATTAAAGTTTCACTTCAATATATTGATTGGGACTTTGTTTGCATCTGTGCTAAATGATCATAGTTGGAGAATAAAATATATCATGTATTTTTGAGCAATCAAGATTTCTTATTGTTTTTACTATACCATTGCTGATATTGTCTCCTTAAATTGTAATTGGTAGAAAAGCAAGTCACATACTCAACTGCCATTGATTGAAAACTATTGTTAGAAGGCTTTATTTATATATTTTTATTTTATTATTATTATTCGGCAGGTATTTGCGATTTAGGCGTTCTGTGTACCCAAGATTATTTAGGTACATTTTTGGAACCATATTCCTACTCAAACACTTATTTATGGTAAATTTGAATGAATATTCCTTAAATTATAATTAACTTTTGAATGTCTTTTCCCAAATGTATTTAAACGAATTTATTTTGAATCTGTTTTTCATTTTCCCAACATTTGAATCAAGTTTTTTTAAGTTTTATAATTAAAAATTTTTATCTAATTCTACAGTTGCGTTTATTTATTTTTTTAATTTGCAGCATAGGTTTTCTATTTGATAGCTTCTCATGTACCATTTGACATCTATTGAAATATTTAAATTTACTAAAATGTTATTTTGGTATAGTAATGATTTGGTACAATATGAATAAAAAACCTGAAACGACAGTCTGAAATTTATGCAAAATTGTTACTTTTTATAAATACTGAGAAATCACCAATAAAAAGAAGAAATTCGAAAAAAAAAAAGAAAAGTTGCAAAATAAATAAATAAATAAATAAATAAATAAAAATAAATAAATAAACAAATAAATAAAAAATGACAATGAATAAATAAATAAATAAATAAATAAAAACTATGTTTGAAAACTAGGCTAAAATCCTTTACTGCAAAACTAGTAGTTTTAAGTAACAAACTTAATATTTTATTTTTATTTCATTTCTCTTAACTTGCAGCTCATCTTACTACAATTTTTAATAGCAGTCATCATAACTTTGTTGATAAAAAATAATTTTGTGTATATACATTTCTTTAAAATTAGTCTTTATAATCTACACAGCTTCATAACTAGGTGTAGGGGAGACCGGAGCACAGTGAGACGAAAAGTATAAAATTAAAGAAATTGAAAACTTTAATTCTATGAGTTTGTTTTAAAGGGGGATTTTTAATGCAGCTTATATAATCTTTTGAGACACAAAACTTTTCATTATTATTTAAAGTTTTTGAAATAATATAAATAAAATACGTAAACTTTTGCCTTACTGTACCCCAAGCGGTACAGTGAGGCAGTATATGGGGCACAGTGAGACAACATACGAGGCACAGAGATACAGCATATAGGGTTGAGTGAAATACAATATGTTAAATGTTTTAAATCAATACTAAATCATAATGAAAAAAAAAGGTTCATGTTTTATCGTACATCTAAACAAAAATTTAATTTTCAAACTACAAAAAAGATTGATTTCGCTTGGTACCATATCTTTTCATAAAAGCTAATAAGAAAAAAAAATTATATTAATTTGAATTTTTGGCATCTTGAATTCAAATTATGTTTTTTGCAATCACGAGCGTGTGTGTGTATGAATGCATGTGTGTGTTTGTGTAGGCGCATGTGTGTGTGTTTGTGTAGGCGAACGTGTGGGTGCGTGTGTGTGTATATATGCATGTGTGTGCGTGTTGTGTATACAGTGCTGTGTGTGTAGGCATATGAGTTTGTGTCTGTGTGCAAACATGAGTGTGTGTATGTGTGTGTGGGTGTACACTGTAAAAAAAAACTGTAAATTTTGAAGAAGTTATCCGCATTTTTTACAGAAAAAAACTGTTCGTAATAAAGTACAGGATTTCTCTGTTTTTTTGAATCTGTAACCGGTTATAAGCGTTAACTGTTACCATCGCCTCACCGCGTACTTTGTTTTTCTTCGAAATTTCGCCCTCCTGCTTGGATTTTGGTTCTCGTGCTCGAGTTTTTTGATCTTATATTTATTTAAAGCGAGTAAGTCTTAAATCGTTTGCAACTTCCATTTCATTGCATCCTAATCAATATTTTATTATTATGTTTTTTTGTCATCTGTTACAGAGGCATATTCGGAAATTTACCTTTGTATACATGTATTTCGTAGTAGTATAGTAAATATTGAAATGGATTTATGAAAGTATAGTTTCATTTTTTAATCTTCATAAAATAATAAATCAGCTTGAATAAATAATAAAAATACGGAAGATTTCTGTAAAA